>NC_074700.1:26452616-26540288 GCF_029448725.1 Salvelinus fontinalis | reverse complement strand
GAGGTGGTGTATATAGAGGTGGTTATATAGAGGTGGTGTATATAGAGGTGGTGTATATAGAGGTGGTGTATAGTATATGAGGTGGTGTATATAGAGGTGGTGTATATAGAGGTGGTGTATATAGAGGTGGTGTATAAAGAGGTGGTGTATATAGAGGTGGTGTATATAGGAGGTGGTGTATATAGAGGTGGTGTATATAGGAGGTGGTGTATATAGAGGTGGTGTATATAGAGGTGGTGTATATAGAGGTGGTTATATAGAGGTGGTGTATATAGAGGTGGTTATATAGAGGTGGTGTATATAGAGGTGGTGTATATAGAGGTGGTGTATATATAGGAGGTGGTGTATATAGAGGTGGTGTATATAGAGGTGGTGTATATAGAGGTGTATATAGAGGTGGTGTATATAGAGGTGGTGTATATAGAGGTGTTATATAGAGGTGGTGTATATAGAGGTGGTGTATATAGAGGTGGTGTATATAGAGGTGGTGTATATAGAGGTGGTGTATATAGAGGTGGTGTATATAGAGGTGGTGTATATAGAGGTGGTGTATATAGAGGTGGTGTATATAGAGGTGGTGTATATAGAGGTGGTTGATATATAGGAGGTGGTGTATATAGAGGTGTATATAGAGGTGGTGTATATAGAGGTGGTGTATATAGAGGTGGTGTATATAGAGGTGGTGTATATAGAGGTGGTGTATATAGAGGTGTATATAGAGGTGGTGTATATAGAGGTGGTGTATATAGAGGTGGTGTATATAGAGGTGGTGTATATAGAGGTATATATAGAGGTGGTGTATATAGAGGTGTATATAGAGGTGGTGTATATAGAGGTGGTGTATATAGAGGTGGTGTATATAGAGGTGTATATAGAGGTGGTGTATATAGAGGTGGTGTATATAGAGGTGGTGTATATAGAGGTGGTGTATATAGAGGTGGTGTATATAGAGGTGGTGTATATAGAGGTGGTGTATATAGAGGTGTATATAGAGGTGGTGTATATAGAGGTGGTGTATATAGAGGTGGTGTATATAGAGGTGGTGTATATATAGAGGTGGTGTATATAGAGGTGGTGTATATAGAGGTGTGTATATAGAGGTGGTGTATATAGAGGTGGTGTATATAGAGGTGGTGTATATAGAGGTGGTGTATATAGAGGTGGTGTATATAGAGGTGGTGTATATAGAGGTGGTGTATATAGAGGTGGTGTATATAGAGGTGGTGTATATAGAGGTGGTGTATATAGAGGTGGTGGTGTATATAGAGGTGTGTATATAGATGGTGAGGTGGTGTATATAGAGGTGGTGTATATAGAGGTGTATATAGAGGTGGTGTATATAGAGGTGGTTATATAGAGGTGGTGTTTATATAGGAGGTGGTGTATATAGAGGTGGTGTATATAGAGGTGGTGTATATAGAGGTGTATATAGAGGTGGTGTATATAGAGGTGGTGTATATAGAGGTGTATATAGAGGTGGTGTATATAGAGGTGGTGTATATAGAGGTGGTGTATATAGAGGTGTATATAGAGGTGGTGTATATAGAGGAGGTGGTGTATATAGAGGTGGTGTATATAGAGGTGGTGTATATAGAGGTGGTGTATATAGGAGGTGGTGTATATAGAGGAGGTGGTGTATATAGAGGTGGTGTATATAGAGGTGGTGTATATAGAGGTGGTGTATATAGAGGTGGTGTATATAGAGGTGGTGTATATAGAGTGGTGTATATAGAGGTGGTGTATATAGAGGTGGTGTATATAGAGGTGGTGTATATAGAGGTGGTTATATAGAGGTGGTGTATATAGAGGTGGTATATAGAGGTGTATATAGAGGTGGTATATATAGAGGTGGTGTATATAGAGGTGGTGTATATAGAGGTGGTGTATATAGAGGTGGTGTATATAGAGGTGGTTATATAGAGGTGGTGTATATAGAGGTGGTGTATATAGAGGTGGTTATATAGAGGTGGTGTATATAGAGGTGGTGTATATAGAGGTGGTGTATATAGAGGTGGTGTATATAGAGGTGGTGTATATAGAGGTGTATATAGAGGTGGTGTATATAGGAGGTGGTGTATATAGAGGTGGTGTATAATAGAGGTGGTGTATATAGAGGTGGTGTATATAGAGGTGTATATAGAGGTGGTATATATAGAGGTGGTGTATATAGAGGTGGTGTATATAGAGGTGGTGTATATAGAGGTGGTGTATATAGAGGTGGTGTTTATATAGGAGGTGGTGTATATAGAGGTGGTGTATATAGAGGTGGTGTATATAGAGGTGGTGTATATAGAGGTGGTTATATAGAGGTGGTGTATATAGAGGTGGTGTATATAGAGGTGGTTATATAGAGGTGGTGTATATAGAGGTGGTGTATATAGAGGTGTATATAGAGGTGGTGTATATAGAGGTGGTGTATAATAGAGGTGGTGTATATAGAGGTGGTGTATATAGAGGTATATATAGAGGTGGTGTATATAGAGGTGGTGTATATAGAGGTGGTGTATATAGGAGGTGGTGTATATAGAGGTGGTTATATATAGAGGTGGTGTATATAGAGGTGTATATAGAGGTGGTGTATATAGAGGTGGTGTATATAGAGGTGGTGTATATAGAGGTATATATAGAGGTGGTGTATATAGAGGTGGTGTATATAGAGGTGGTGTATATAGGAGGTGGTGTATATAGAGGTGGTGTATTATAGAGGTGGTGTATATAGAGGTGGTGTATATAGAGGTGGTGTATATAGAGGTGGTGTATATAGAGGTGGTGTATATAGAGGTGTTATATAGAGGTGGTGTATATAGAGGTGGTGTATATAGAGGTGGTGTATATAGAGGTGGTGTATATAGAGGTGGTGTATATAGAGGTGGTGTATATAGAGGTGGTGTATATAGAGGTGGTGTATATAGAGGTGGTGTATATAGAGGTGGTGTATATAGAGGTGGTGTATATATAGAGGTGGTGTATATATAGAGGTGGTATATATAGAGGTGGTGTATATAGAGGTGTATATAGAGGTGGTGTATATAGAGGTGGTGTATATAGAGGTGTATATAGAGGTGGTGTATATAGAGGTGGTGTATATAGAGGTGGTGTATATAGAGGTGGTGTATATAGAGGTGGTGTATATAGAGGTGGTGTATATAGAGGTGGTGTATATAGAGGTATATATAGAGGTGGTGTATATAGAGGTGGTGTATATAGAGGTGGTGTATATAGAGGTGGTGTATATAGAGGTGGTGTATATAGAGGTGGTGTATATAGAGGTGGTGTATATAGAGGTGGTGTATATAGAGGTGGTGTATATAGAGGTGGTGTATATAGAGGTGGTATATAGAGGTGGTGTATATAGAGGTGTGTATATAGAGGTGGTGTATATAGAGGTGGTGTATATAGAGGTGGTGTATATAGAGGTGGTGTATATAGAGGTGGTGTATATAGAGGTGGTGTATATAGAGGTGGTTATATAGAGGTGGTGTATATAGAGGTGGTTATATAGAGGTGGTGTATAATAGAGGTGGTGTATATAGAGGTGGTGTATATAGAGGTGGTGTATATATAGAGGTGGTGTATATAGAGGTGGTGTATATAGAGGTGGTGTATATAGAGGTGGTGTATATAGAGGTGGTGTATATAGAGGTGGTGTATATAGAGGTGGTGTATATAGAGGTGGTGTATATAGAGGTGGTGTATATAGAGGTGGTTATATAGAGGTGGTGTATATAGAGGTGGTGTATATAGAGGTGGTGTATATAGAGGTGGTGTATATAGAGGTGGTGTATATAGAGGTGGTGTATATATAGGAGGTGGTGTATATAGAGGTGGTGTATATAGAGGTGGTGTATATAGAGGTGGTGTATATAGAGGTGGTGTATATAGAGGTGGTGTATATAGAGGTGGTGTATATAGAGGTGGTTATATAGAGGTGGTGTATATAGAGGTGTATATAGAGGTGGTGTATATAGAGGTGGTTATATAGGAGGTGGTGTATATAGAGGTGGTGTATATAGAGGTGTATATAGGAGGTGGTGTATATAGAGGTGGTGTATATAGAGGTGGTGTATATAGAGGTGGTGTATATAGAGGTGGTGTATATAGAGGTGGTGTATATAGAGGTGGTGTATATAGAGGTGGTGTATATAGAGGTGGTGTATATAGAGGTATATATAGAGGTGGTGTATATAGAGGTGGTGTATATAGAGGTATATATAGAGGTGGTGTATATAGAGGTGGTGTATATAGAGGTGGTGTATATAGAGGTGGTGTATATAGAGGTGGTGTATATAGAGGTGGTGTATATAGAGGTGTATATAGAGGTGGTGTATATAGAGGTGGTGTATATAGAGGTGGTGTATATAGAGGTATATATAGGAGGTGGTGTATATAGAGGTGGTGTATATAGAGGTATATATAGGAGGTGGTGTATATAGAGGTATATATAGAGGTGGTGTATATAGAGGTGGTGTATATAGAGGTGGTGTATATAGGAGGTGGTGTATATAGAGGTGGTGTATATAGAGGTGTATATAGAGGTGGTGTATATAGAGGTATATATAGGAGGTGGTGTATATAGAGGTGTATATATAGAGGTGGTGTATATAGAGGTGGTGTATATAGAGGTATATATAGAGGTGGTGTATATAGAGGTGGTGTATATAGAGGTATATATAGAGGTGGTGTATATAGAGGTGGTGTATATAGAGGTATATATAGGAGGTGGTGTATATAGAGGTATATATAGAGGTGGTGTATATAGAGGTGTATATAGAGGTGGTGTATATAGAGGTGGTGTATATAGAGGTGGTGTATATAGAGGTATATATAGAGGTGGTGTATATAGAGGTGTGTATATAGAGGTGGTGTATATAGAGGTGGTTATATAGAGGTGGTGTATATAGAGGTGGTGTATATAGAGGTGTATATAGAGGTGGTGTATATAGAGGTGAATATAGAGGTGGTGTATATAGAGGTGGTGTATATAGAGGTGTATATAGAGGTGGTGTATATAGAGGTGGTGTATATAGAGGTGTATATAGAGGTGGTGTTTATGTAGGAGGTGGTGTATATAGAGGTGTGTATATAGAGGTGGTGTATATAGAGGTGGTGTATATATAGGAGGTGGTGTATATAGAGGTGGTGTATATAGAGGTGTATATAGAGGTGGTGTATATAGAGGTGGTGTATATAGAGGTGGTGTATATAGAGGTGTATATAGAGGTGTATATAGAGGTGGTGTATATAGAGGTGGTTATATAGAGGTGGTGTATATAGAGGTGGTTATATAGGAGGTGGTGTATATAGAGGTGGTGTATATAGAGGTTATATAGGAGGTGGTTATATAGAGGTGGTGTATATAGAGGTGGTGTATATAGAGGTGGTGTATATAGAGGTGGTTATATAGAGGTGGTGTATATAGAGGTGGTGTATATAGAGGTGGTGTATATAGAGGTGGTGTATATAGAGGTTATATAGAGGTGGTGTATATAGAGGTGGTGTATATAGAGGTATATATAGAGGTGGTGTATATAGAGGTGGTTATATAGAGGTGGTGTATATAGAGGTGGTTATATAGAGGTGGTGTATATAGAGGTGGTTGATATATAGAGGTGGTGTATATAGGAGGTGGTGTATATAGGAGGTGGTGTATATAGAGGTGGTGTATATAGAGGTGGTGTATATAGGAGGTGGTGTATATAGAGGTGGTGTATATAGAGGTGGTGTATATAGAGGTGGTGTATATAGAGGTGGTGTATATAGAGGTGGTTATATAGAGGTGGTGTATAATAGAGGTGGTTATATAGAGGTGGTGTATATAGAGGTGTATATAGAGGTGGTGTATATAGAGGTGGTGTATATAGAGGTGGTGTATATAGAGGTGGTGTATATAGGAGGTGGTGTATATAGAGGTGGTGTATATAGAGGTGGTGTATATAGAGGTGGTGTATATAGGAGGTGGTGTATATAGAGGTGGTGTATATAGAGGTGGTTATATAGAGGTGGTGTATATAGAGGTGGTGTATATAGAGGTGTATATAGAGGTGGTGTATATAGAGGTGGTGTATATAGAGGTGTATATAGAGGTGGTGTATATAGAGGTGGTTATATAGAGGTGGTGTATATAGAGGTGGTTATATAGAGGTGGTGTATATAGAGGTGGTGTATATAGAGGTTATATAGAGGTGGTGTATATAGAGGTGGTGTATATAGAGGTGGTGTATATAGAGGTGGTGTATATAGAGGTGGTGTATATAGAGGTGGTGTATATAGAGGTGTTATATAGAGGTGGTGTATATAGAGGTGGTGTATATAGAGGTGGTGTATATAGAGGTATATATAGAGGTGGTGTATATAGAGGTGGTGTATATAGATGGTTATATAGAGGTGGTGTATATAGAGGTGGTGTATATAGAGGTGGTGTATATAGAGGTGTATATAGAGGTGGTGTATATAGAGGTGGTGTATATAGAGGTGTATATAGAGGTGGTGTATATAGAGGTGGTGTATATAGAGGTGGTTATATAGAGGTGGTGTATATAGAGGTATATATAGAGGTGGTGTATATAGAGGTGGTGTATATAGAGGTGGTGTATATAGAGGTGGTGTATATAGAGGTGGTGTATATAGAGGTGGTGTTTATATAGGAGGTGGTGTATATAGAGGTGGTGTATATAGAGGTGGTGTATATAGAGGTGGTGTATATAGAGGTGGTGTATATAGAGGTGGTGTATATATAGAGGTGGTGTATATATAGAGGTGGTGTATATAGAGGTTATATAGAGGTGGTGTATATAGAGGTGGTGTATATAGAGGTGGTGTATATAGAGGTGGTGTATATAGAGGTGGTGTATATAGGAGGTGGTGTATATAGAGGTGGTTATATAGAGGTGGTGTATATAGAGGTGGTGTATATAGAGGTGGTGTATATAGAGGTGGTGTATATAGAGGTGTTATATAGAGGTGGTGTATATAGAGGTGGTTATATAGAGGTGGTGTATATAGAGGTGTATATAGAGGTGGTGTATATAGAGGTGGTGTATATAGAGGTTATATAGGAGGTGGTGTATATAGAGGTGGTGTATATAGAGGTGGTGTATATAGAGGTGGTGTATATAGAGGTGGTGTATATAGAGGTGTATATAGAGGTGGTGTATATAGAGGTGGTGTATATAGAGGTGGTGTATATAGAGGTGTTATATAGAGGTGGTGTATATAGAGGTGGTGTATATAGAGGTGTATATAGAGGTGGTGTATATAGAGGTGGTGTATATAGAGGTATATATAGAGGTGGTGTATATAGAGGTGGTGTATATAGAGGTGGTTATATAGAGGTGGTTATATAGAGGTGGTGTATATAGAGGTGGTGTATATAGAGGTGGTGTATATAGAGGTGGTTATATAGGAGGTGGTGTATATAGAGGTGGTGTATATAGAGGTATATATAGAGGTGGTGTATATAGAGGTATATATAGAGGTGGTGTATATAGAGGTGGTGTATATAGAGGTGGTGTATATAGAGGTGTATATAGAGGTGGTGTATATAGAGGTGGTGTATATAGAGGTATATATAGAGGTGGTGTATATAGAGGTATATATAGGAGGTGGTGTATATAGAGGTATATATAGAGGTGGTGTATATAGAGGTGGTGTATATAGAGGTGTATATAGAGGTGGTGTATATAGAGGTGGTGTATATAGAGGTGTATATAGAGGTGGTGTATATAGAGGTGGTGTATATAGAGGTGTATATAGGAGGTGGTGTATATAGAGGTATATATAGAGGTGGTGTATATAGAGGTGTATATAGAGGTGGTGTATATAGAGGTGGTGTATATAGAGGTGGTGTATATAGAGGTGTATATAGAGGTGGTGTATATAGAGGTGGTGTATATAGAGGTGGTGTATATAGAGGTGTATATAGAGGTGGTGTATATAGAGGTGGTATATAGAGGTGGTGTATATAGAGGTGTATATAGAGGTGGTGTATATAGAGGTGGTGTATATAGAGGTGGTGTATATAGAGGTGGTGTATATAGAGGTGTATATAGAGGTGGTGTATATAGAGGTGGTGTATATAGAGGTGGTGTATATAGAGGTGGTGTATATAGAGGTGGTGTATAATAGAGGTGGTGTATATAGAGGTGGTGTATATAGAGGTGGTTATATAGAGGTGGTGTATATAGAGGTGGTGTATATAGAGGTGTATATAGAGGTGTATATAGAGGTGTATATAGAGGTGGTGTATATAGAGGTGTATATAGAGGTGGTGTATATAGAGGTGTATATAGAGGTGGTGTATATAGAGGTGGTGTATATAGAGGTATATATAGGAGGTGGTGTATATAGAGGTGGTGTATATAGAGGTGGTGTATATAGAGGTGGTGTATATAGAGGTGGTGTATATAGAGGTGGTGTATATAGAGGTGGTGTATATAGAGGTGGTGTATATAGAGGTGGTGTATATAGAGGTGTATATAGAGGTGGTGTATATAGAGGTGGTATATATAGAGGTGGTGTATATAGAGGTGGTGTATATAGAGGTGGTGTATATAGAGGTGGTGTATATAGAGGTGGTGTATATAGAGGTGTATATAGAGGTGGTGTATATAGAGGTGGTGTTTATATAGGAGGTGGTGTATATAGAGGTGGTGTATATAGAGGTGGTGTATATAGAGGTGGTGTATATAGAGGTGGTGTATATAGAGGTGGTGTATATAGAGGTGGTGTATATAGAGGTGGTGTATATAGAGGTGGTTATATAGAGGTGGTTATATAGAGGTGGTTATATAGAGGTGGTGTATATAGAGGTGTATATAGAGGTGGTGTATATAGAGGTGGTATATATAGAGGTGGTGTATATAGAGGTGGTGTTTATATAGGAGGTGGTGTATATAGAGGTGTGTATATAGAGGTGGTGTATATAGAGGTGGTGTATATATAGGAGGTGGTGTATATAGAGGTGGTGTATATAGAGGTAGAGGTGTGTATAGTGGTAGAGGTGTATATAGTGTTGGTATAGTGGTAGAGGTGTATATAGAGGTGTATATAGTGGTGGAGGTGTGTATAGTGGTAGAGGTGTATATAGAGGTGTATATAGTGGTGGAGGTGTGTATAGTGGTGGAGGTGTGTATAGTGGTAGAGGTGTGTATATAGAGGTGTTGTATATAGTGGTAGAGGTGTGTATAGTGGTAAAGGTGTGTATATAGAGGTGGTGTATATAGTGGTGGAGGTGTGTATAGTGGAGGTATAGAGGTGCTGATTCCTGACTGTGTGTATATAGAGGTGTGTATAGTGGTAGAGGTGGTGTATATAGTGGTGGTATAGTGGTAGAGGTGTATATAGTGGTAGAGGTGTATATAGTGGTAGAGGTGTATATAGTGGTGGTATAGTGGTAGAGGTGTATATAGTGGTAGAGGTGTATATAGAGGTAGAGGTGGTGTATATAGTGGTAGAGGTGTATATAGTGGTAGAGGTGTATATAGTGGTAGAGGTGGTGTATATAGTGGTAGAGGTGTATATAGTGGTATAGAGGTGGTGTATATAGAGGTGTATATAGTGGTGGTGTGTATAGAGGTGTGTATAGTGGTGGTGTATATAGAGGTGCATATAGAGGTGTATATAGTGGTATAGAGGTGGTGTATATAGAGGTGTGTAGATAGAGGTGGTGTATATAGAGGTGTATATATAGAGATGGTGTATATAGAGGTGGTGTATATAGAGGTGGTGTATATAGAGGTGGTGTATATAGAGGTGTATATAGAGGTGGTGTATATAGAGGTGTATATAGAGGTGGTGTATATAGAGGTGTATATAGAGGTGGTGTATATAGAGGTGAATATAGAGGTGGTGTATATAGAGGTGTATATAGAGGTGGTGTATATAGAGGTGTATATAGAGGTGTATATAGTGGTATAGAGGTGGTGTATATAGAGGTGTGTATATAGAGGTGGTGTGTATAGAGGTGGTGTATATAGAGGTGTATATATAGAGGTGTATATATAGAGGTGGTGTATATAGAGGTGGTGTATATAGAGGTGGTGTATATAGAGGTGGTGTATATAGAGGTGTATATAGAGGTGGTGTATATAGAGGTGAATATAGAGGTGGTGTATATAGAGTTGGTGTATATAGAGGTGTATATAGAGGTGTATATAGAGATGGTGTATATAGAGGCGAATATAGAGGTGGTGTATATAGAGGTGGTGAATATAGAGGTGTATATAGAGGTGGTGTATATAGAGGTGAATATAGAGGTGGTGTATATAGAGGTGGTGTATATAGAGGTGTATATAGAGGTGGTGTATATAGTGGTGAATATAGAGGTGAATATAGAGGTGGTGTATATAGAGGTGAATATAGAGGTGGTGTATATAGAGGTGGTGTATATAGAGGTGGTGTATATAGAGGTGTATATAGAGGTGGTGTATATAGAGGTGGTGTATATAGAGGTGGTGTATATAGAGGTGGTGTATATAGAGGTGGTGTATATAGAGGTGGTGTATATAGAGGTGTATATAGAGGTGGTGTATATAGAGGTGGTGTATATAGAGGTGTATATAGAGGTGGTGTATATAGAGGTGGTGTATATAGAGGTGGTGTATATAGAGGTGGTGTATATAGAGGTGGTGTATATAGAGGTGGTGTATATAGAGGTGTATATAGAGGTGGTGTATATAGAGGTGTATATAGAGGTGGTGTATATAGAGGTGGTGTATATAGAGGTGGTGTATATAGAGGTGTATATAGAGGTGTATATAGAGGTGGTGTATATAGAGGTGGTGTATATAGAGGTGGTGTATATAGAGGTGTATATAGAGGTGGTGTATATAGAGGTGGTGTATATAGAGGTGGTGTATATAGAGGTGGTGTATATAGAGGTGGTGTATATAGAGGTGGTGAATATAGAGGTGGTGTATATAGAGGTGGTGTATATAGAGGTGTATATAGAGGTGTATATAGAGGTGGTGTATATAGAGGTGGTGTATATAGAGGTGGTGTATATAGAGGTGGTGTATATAGAGGTGGTGTATATAGAGGTGGTGTATATAGAGGTGGTGTATATAGAGGTGGTGAGTATAGAGGTGGTGTATATAGAGGTGGTGTATATAGAGGTGGTGTATATAGAGGTGGTGTATATAGAGGTGGTGTATATAGAGGTGTATATAGAGGTGTATATAGAGGTGGTGTATATAGAGGTGGTGTATATAGAGGTGTATATAGAGGTGGTGTATATAGAGGTGGTGTATATAGAGGTGGTGTATATAGTGGTAGAGAGGTATATATAGGAGATGGTGTATATAGAGCTGTATATAGAGGTGTATATAGAGGTGGTGAATATAGAGGTGGTGTATATAGAGGTGGTGTATATAGTGGTGTATATAGAGGTGTATATAGAGGTGGTGTATATAGTGGTGTATATAGAGGTGGTGTATATAGTGGTGTATATAGAGGAGGTGTATATAGTGGTGTATATAGAGGTGGTGTATATAGAGGTATATATAGAGGTGGTGTATATAGAGGTGGTGTATATAGAGGTGGTGTATATAGAGGTGGTGTATATAGAGGTGGTGTATATAGAGGTGTATATAGAGGTGGTGTATATAGAGGTGTATATAGAGGTGGTGTATATAGAGGTGTATATAGAGGTGGTGTATATAGAGGTGGTGTATATAGAGGTGGTGTATATAGAGGTGGTGTATATAGAGGTGGTGTATATAGAGGTGGTGTATATAGAGGTGTATATAGAGGTGGTGTATATAGAGGTGAATATAGAGGTGTATATAGAGGTGTATATAGAGGTGGTGTATATAGAGGTGTATATAGAGGTGTATATAGAGGTGTATATAGAGGTGGTGTATATAGAGGTGGTGTATATAGAGGTGGTGTATATAGAGGTGGTGTATATAGAGGTGGTGTATATAGAGGTGGTGTATATAGAGGTGGTGTATATAGAGGTGGTGTATATAGAGGTGGTGTATATAGAGGTGGTGTATATAGAGGTGGTGTGTATAGTGGTGGTGTATATAGAGGTGGTGTATATAGAGGTGGTGTATATAGAGGTGGTGTATATAGAGGTGGTGTATATAGAGGTGTATATAGAGGTGGTGTATATAGAGGTGGTGTATATAGAGGTGTATATAGAGGTGTATATAGAGGTGGTGTATATAGAGGTGGTGTATATAGAGGTGGTGTATATAGTGGTAGAGAGGTATATATAGGAGGTGGTGTATATAGAGCTGTATATAGAGGTGTATATAGAGGTGGTGAATATAGAGGTGGTGTATATAGAGGTGGTGTATATAGAGGTGTATATAGAGGTGGTGTATATAGTGGTGTATATAGAGGTGGTGTATATAGAGGTATATATAGAGGTGGTGTATATAGAGGTGGTGTATATAGAGGTGGTGTATATAGAGGTGGTGTATATAGAAGTGTATATATAGGTGGTGTATATAGAGGTGTATATAGAGGTGGTGGTGTATATAGAGGTGTATATAGAGGTGTATATAGAGGTGTATATAGAGGTGGTGTATATAGAGGTGGTGTATATAGAGGTGGTGTATATAGAGGTGGTGTATATAGAGGTGGTGTATATAGAGGTGTATATAGAGGTGGTGTATATAGAGGTGAATATAGAGGTGGTGTATATAGAGGTGTATATAGAGGTGTATATAGAGGTGGTGTATATAGAGGTGAATATAGAGGTGGTGTATATAGAGGTGTATATAGAGGTGGTGTATATAGAGGTGTATATAGAGGTGGTGTATATAGAGGTGGTGTATATAGAGGTGGTGTATATAGAGGTGGTGTATATAGAGGTGGTGAATATAGAGGTGGTGTATATAGAGGTGTATATAGAGGTGTATATAGAGGTGGTGTATATAGAGGTGGTGTATATAGAGGTGAATATAGAGGTGGTGTATATAGAGGTGAATATAGAGGTGTATATATAGGAGGTGGTGTATATAGAGGTGGTGAATATAGAGGTGGTGAATATAGTGGTGAATATAGAGGTGTATATATAGGAGGTGGTGTATATAGAGGTGGTGTATATAGAGGTGGTGTATATAGAGGTGGTGTATAGAGGAGGTGGTGTATATAGAGGTGGTGTATATTGAGGTGGTGTATAGAGGTGGTGTATATAGAGGTGTATATAGAGGTGGTGTATATAGAGGTGGTGTATATAGAGGTGGTGTATATAGAGGTGTATATAGAGGTGGTGTATATAGAGGTGGTGTATATAGAGGTGGTGTATATAGAGGTTGTGTATATAGAGGTGGTGTATATAGAGGTGTATATAGAGGTGGTGGTGTATATAGTGGTGTATATAGAGGTGGTGTATATAGTGGTGGTGTATATAGAGGTGGTGAATATAGAGGTGGTGAATATAGAGGTGGTGTATATAGAGGTGGTGAATATAGAGGTGGTGTATATAGAGGTGTATATAGAGGTGGTGTATATAGAGGTGTATATAGAGGTGGTGAATATAGAGGTGGTGTATATAGAGGTGTATATAGAGGTGTATATAGAGGTGGTGTATATAGAGGTGGTGAATATAGAGGTGGTGAATATAGAGGTGGTGAATATAGAGGTGTGTATATAGAGGTGGTGTATATAGAGGTGGTGTATATAGAGGTGGTGTATATAGAGGTGGTGTATATAGAGGTGTATATAGAGGTGGTGAATATAGAGGTGGTGTATATAGAGGTGATGTATATAGAGGTGGTGTATATAGAGGTGTATATAGAGGTGGTGAATATAGAGGTGGTGTATATAGAGGTGGTGTATATAGAGGTGGTGTATATAGAGGTGTGTATATAGAGGTGGTGAATATAGAGGTGGTGTATATAGAGGTGTATATAGAGGTGGTGTATATAGAGGTGGTGTATATAGAGGTGTATATAGAGGTGGTGTATATAGAGGTGTGTATATAGAGGTGGTGTATATAGAGGTGGTGTATATAGAGGTGTATATAGAGGTGGTGAATATAGAGGTGGTGTATATAGAGGTGTGTATATAGAGGTGGTGTATATAGAGGTGGTGAATATAGTGGTGGTGAATATAGAGGTGTATATATAGGAGGTGGTGTATATAGAGGTGGTGTATATAGAGGTGGTGTATAGAGGAGGTGGTGTATATAGAGGTGGTGTATATAGAGGTGGTGTATATAGTGGTGAATATAGAGGTGGTGTATATAGAGCTGGTGTATATAGAGGTGGTGTATATAGAGGTGTGTATATAGAGGTGGTGTATATAGAGGTGGTGTATATAGAGGTGTATATAGAGGTGGTGTATATAGAGGTGGTGTATATAGAGGTGTATATAGAGGTGGTGTATATAGAGGTGTGTATATAGAGGTGGTGTATATAGAGGTGGTGTATATAGAGGTGTATATAGAGGTGGTGAATATAGAGGTGGTGTATATAGAGGTGTGTATATAGAGGTGGTGTATATAGAGGTGGTGAATATAGTGGTGGTGAATATAGAGGTGTATATATAGGAGGTGGTGTATATAGAGGTGGTGTATATAGAGGTGGTGTATAGAGGAGGTGGTGTATATAGAGGTGGTGTATATAGAGGTGGTGTATATAGTGGTGAATATAGAGGTGGTGTATATAGAGCTGGTGTATATAGAGGTGTATATAGAGGTGGTGGTGTATATAGAGGTGGTGTATATAGAGGTGGTGGTGTATATAGAGGTGGTGTATATAGAGGTGGTGTATATAGAGGTGTATATAGATGTGGTATATATAGAGGTGGTGTATATAGAGGTGGTGTATATAGAGGTGGTGTATATAGAGGTGGTGTATATAGAGGTGTATATAGAGGTGGTGAATATAGAGGTGTATATAGAGGTGGTGGTGTATATAGGTGGTGTATATAGAGGTGGTGTATATAGAGGTGGTGTATATAGAGGTGTATATAGAGGTGGTGTATATAGAGGTGGTGTATATAGAGGTGTAGTATATAGAGGTGGTCTATATAGAGGTGGTGGTGTATATAGAGGTGGTGTATATAGAGGTATATATAGGAGGTGGTGTATATAGAGGTGGTGTATATAGAGGTGTATATAGAGGTGGTGTATATAGAGGTGTATATAGAGGTGGTGGTGTATATAGGTGGTGTATATAGAGGTGGTGTGTATAGAGGTGTATATAGAGGTGTATATAGAGGTGGTGGTGTATATAGAGGTGGTGTATATAGAGGTGGTGTGTATAGAGGTGGTGTGTATAGAGGTGGTGTATATAGAGGTGTATATAGAGGTGGTGGTGTATATAGGTGGTGTATATAGAGGTGTATATAGAGGTGGTGGTGTATATAGGTGGTGTATATAGTGGTGTATATAGAGGTGTATATAGTGGTGTATATAGAGGTGTATATAGTGGTAGAGGTGTATATAGTGGTAGAGGTGGTGTGTATAGAGGTGTGTATAGTGGTATAGAGATGTGTATAGAGGTGTATATAGTGGTAGAGGTGGTGTGTATAGAGGTGTGTATAGTGGTATAGAGATGTGTATAGAGGTGTGTATAGTGGTAGAGGTGCTGATCCCTGACTGTGTGTATATAGAGGTGTATATATAGGAGGTGGTGTGTATAGTGGTAGAGGTGTATATAGTGGTATAGAGGTGCTGATCCCTGACTGTGTGTATATAGAGGTGTATATATAGGAGGTGGTGTGTATAGTGGTAGAGGTGCTGATCCCTGACTGTGTGTATATAGTGGTAGAGGTGTGTATAGAGGTAGAGGTGTATATAGTGGTAGAGGTGTATATAGTGGTATAGAGGTGCTGATCCCTGACTGTGTGTATATAGAGGTTGTATAGAGGTAGAGGTGTATATATAGGAGGTGGTGTATATAGAGGTGGTGTATATAGAGGTGGTGTATATAGAGGTATATATAGAGGTGGTGTATATAGAGGTGGTGTATATAGAGGTGGTGTATATAGAGGTGGTGTATATAGAGGTGGTGTATATAGAGGTGGTGTATATAGAGGTGTATATAGAGGTGGTGTATATAGAGGTGGTGTATATAGAGGTGGTGTATATAGAGGTGGTGTATATAGAGGTGGTGTATATAGAGGTGTATATAGAGGTGGTGTATATAGAGGTGTATATAGAGGTGGTGTATATAGAGGTGGTGTATATAGAGGAGGTGGTGTATATAGTGGTGTTTATAGAGGTGGTGTATATAGAGGTGTATATAGAGGTGGTGTATATAGAGGTGTATATAGAGGTGGTGTATATAGAGGTGGTGTATATAGAGGTGGTGTATATAGAGGTGTATATAGAGGTGGTGTATATAGAGGTGGTGTATATATAGAGGTGGTGTATATAGAGGTGGTGTATATAGAGGTGTATATAGAGGTGGTGTATATAGAGGTGGTGTATATAGAGGTGGTGTATATAGAGGTGTATATAGAGGTGGTGTATATAGAGGTGGTGTATATAGAGGTGGTGTATATAGAGGTGAATATAGAGGTGGTGTATATAGAGGTGGTGTATATAGAGGTATATATAGAGGTGGTATATATAGAGGTGGTGTATATAGAGGTGGTGTATATAGAGGTGTGTATATAGAGGTGGTATATATAGAGGTGGTGTATATAGAGGTGGTGTATATAGAGGTGGTGTATATAGAGGTGGTGTATATAGAGGTGTGTATATAGAGGTGGTATATATAGAGGTATATATAGAGGTGGTGTATATAGAGGTGGTGTATATATAGAGGTGGTGTATATAGAGGTGGTGTATATAGAGGTGGTATATATAGAGGTGGTGTATATAGAGGTGGTGTATATAGAGGTGGTGTATATAGAGTGTGTGTGTGTGTGTGTGTGTGTGTGTGTGTGTGTGTGTGTGTGTGTGTGTGTGTGTGTGTGTGTGTGTGTGTGTGAGAGAGAGAGAGCTGTGAGTAGTCAGACAGGTCTTTAGTATAGTTATTTATTGTTGTTTTGTGCAGTCAGAGAGAATCAGTAATGTTACATGTATTCTGGAGTGATCATGGCAGGAGTGTAACTGTGTCAGTCTCTCAGAGTTCTCAGGATATCGTTCTCTCTCTCCAGCTGGGCGTTCCTTTCTGATAGGTCTTTAATCTGTCAGTCTCTCAGAGTTCTCAGGATATCGTTCTCTCTCTCCAGCTGGGCGTTCCTTTCTGATAGGTCTTTAATCTGTTCCCACAGCAACTCCACTTCCTCTCTGACCGCCAGCATCAGGTGGGTCTTCACAAGGTCCTGAGTGGACAAAACATTAAGAACACTGTGACTGACCAGGTGAATCCTATGATCCCTTATTGATGTCCCTTGTTAAATCCACTTCAGTGTAGGTAAAGGGTTAAGAAGGATTTTTAAGCCTTGAGACATGGATTGTGTTTGAGCAAGAGGAAGGACTAAGTGCCTTTGAACGGGGGTATGGTAGTAGGTGCCAGGCGCACTGGTTTGTGTCAAGGACTGCAACGCTGCTGAGATTCACACTCAACAATTTCCCGCGTGTCTCAGGAACGGTCCACCACCCAAAGGACATCCAGACAATTGAACACAACTGTGGGAAGCATTGGAGTCAACATGGGCCAGCATCCCTGTGGAAGGATTTCAACACCTGGTAGAGTCCATGACCGGACGAATTGAGGCGGTTCTGATGGGAACAGGGGGTGCAACTCAATATTAGGAAGGTGTTCCTAATGTTTTGTCCACTCAGTAAATATCACAATATATAACTATCACTATATAACAATATACTGTATCAATATATAACTATCACTATATCCCAATATACTGTATCAATATATAACTATCCCTATTTATCACAATACATAACATATATCACAATATATAACTAGAGATATAGAACACACTATAAACGGTTTATAATCTGGGTGGTGGTGAACTCGACGAAGCTCCCGTTAACGGGAACCTTGAGTGGGTTTCGATCACAGATACGTCTCATCGTATTTCAACCAGCCATAAAAGTGACTGCTTTCTGACCTGTATAGCCGTCCCACCAGTTCCTGTGGGTTTTATAGAGGACGTCATTGGGGGAGGTTGCCCATTGGGGGAGGTTGACTTGCCGCGTGGACCAATCAGGACGAGGACCTGGGTTTTGAAGTTGCGAGAGGGGGGGGGGGTATCAGTTGCATCACAGAGGACTAGGCGGTAAAACCGTGGCGGTACCTGACGTAAGTGGAAGGGTTTAGCGGCAGCTACAGTCTTCATATCCCTTGAGGTAGTTCTGAGGACGCCGATTGCTCGATGGAGATCGGATCTCTTCCCCTGCTTGTGAGGCAATAAGGAGGTAAATATAGTCAAATCAAGTTTATTTATATATAGCCCTTCGTACATCAGCTAATATCTCGAAGTGCTGTACAGAAACATCATCCATCCTTGGAACAGTAATCGTCTGTTGATCGGTACCTTCATCGGATGGGGCCACAGTGTCTCCTGACGCCTCCTGTCTCAGCCTCCAGTATTTATGCTGTAGTAGTTTATGTGTCGGGGGGCTGGGGTCAGTCTGTTATATCTGGAGTACTTCTCCTGTCTTATCCGGTGTCCTGTGTGAATTTAAGTATGCTCTCTCTAATTCTCTCTTTCTTTCTCTCTCTCTAGGGGACCTGAGCCCTAGGACCATGCCTCAGGACTATCTGGCCTGATGACTCCTTGCTGTCCCCAGTCCACCTGGCCTTGCCGCTGTTCCAGTTTCAACTGTTCTGCCTGCGGCTATGGAACCCTGACCTGTTCACCGGATGTGCTACCTGTCCCATACCTGCTGTTTTCAACTCTCTAGAGACAGCAGGAGCAGTAGAGATACTCTGAATGATCGGCTATGAAAAGCCAACTGACATTTACTACTGAGGTGCTGACCTGTTGCACCCTCGACAACTACTGTGATTATTATTGTTTGACCCTGCTGGTCATCTATGAACATTTGAACATCTTGGCCATGTTCTGTTATAATCTCCACCCAGTACAGCCAGAAGAGGACTGGCCACCCCTCAGAGCCTGGTTCCTCTCTACCCAGTACAGTCAGTAGAGGACTGGTCACCCCTCAGAGCCTGGTTCCTCTGGTCTACCCAGTACAGCCAGTAGAGGACTGGTCACCCCTCAGAGCCTGGTTCCTCTCTACCCAGTACAGCCAGTAGAGGACTGGTCACCCCTCAGAGCCTGGTTCCTCTGGTCTACCCAGTACAGCCAGTAGAGGACTGGTCACTCCTCAGAGCCTGGTTCCTCTCTACCCAGTACAGCCAGTAGAGGACTGGTCACCCCTCAGAGCCTGGTTCCTCTCTACCCAGTACAGCCAGTAGAGGACTGGTCACCCCTCAGAGCCTGGTTCCTCTCTACCCAGTACAGCCAGTAGAGGACTGGTCACCCCTCAGAGCCTGGTTCCTCTGGTCTACCCAGTACAGCCAGTAGAGGACTGGTCACCCCTCAGAGCCTGGTTCCTCTCTACCCAGTACAGCCAGTAGAGGACTGGTCACCCCTCAGAGCCTGGTTCCTCTGGTCTACCCAGTACAGCCAGTAGAGGACTGGTCACCCCTCAGAGCCTGGTTCCTCTGCTCTACCCAGTACAGCCAGTAGAGGACTGGTCACCCCTCAGAGCCTGGTTCCTCTGGTCTACCCAGTACAGCCAGTAGAGGACTGGTCACCCCTCAGAGCCTGGTTCCTCTCTACCCAGTACAGCCAGTAGAGGACTGGTCACCCCTCAGAGCCTGGTTCCTCTCTACCCAGTACAGCCAGAAGAGGACTGGTCACCCCTCAGAGCCTGGTTCCTCTCTACCCAGTACAGCCAGTAGAGGACTGGTCACCCCTCAGAGCCTGGTTCCTCTGGTCTACCCAGTACAGCCAGTAGAGGACTGGTCACCCCTCAGAGCCTGGTTCCTCTGGTCTACCCAGTACAGCCAGTAGAGGACTGATCACCCCTCAGAGCCTGGTTCCTCTGGTCTACCCAGTACAGCCAGTAGAGGACTGGTCACCCCTCAGAGCCTGGTTCCTCTGGTCTACCCAGTACAGCCAGTAGAGGACTGTTCACCTCTCAGAGCCTGGTTCCTCTCTACCCAGTACAGGCAGTAGAGGACTGGTCACCCCTCAGAGCCTGGTTCCTCTGGTCTACCCAGTACAGCCAGTAGAGGACTGGTCACCCCTCAGAGCCTGGTTCCTCTCTACCCAGTACAGTCAGTAGAGGACTGGTCACCCCTCAGAGCCTGGTTCCTCTCTACCCAGTACAGTCAGTAGAGGACTGTTCACCCCTCATAGCCTGGTTCCTCTCTAGGTTTCTTCCTAGGTTTTGGCCTTTCTAGGGAGTTTTTCCTAGCCACCGTGCTTCTACATCTGCATTGTTTGCTGTTTGGGGGTTTTAGGCTGGGTTTCTGTACAGCACTTTGAGATATCAGCTGATGTAAGAAGGGCTTCATAAATACATTTGATTTTAGCTTGTTCGAAGTGAGCGCTGCTGTAAATGAGCTTCTTCATGATAGCTAAGTGTTGATTCTTGATAAGGTTGATCGTTCCAGAATCACTGGAGGGGGTGAGCATGGTACCTCCCGGGCAGGAGAGCGCGGGGCAGGAGAGCATGGTACCTCCCGGGCAGGAGAGCACGTTTGTTCCAACCCGAATTCTACAAGGTGTTGAAAGCGTTCCACAGGGATTCTGGCCCATGTTGACTCCAATACTTCCCAGTGTTGTGTCAAGTTGGCTGGATGTCCTTTGGGTGGTGGACCGTTCTTGATACACACGGGGAAACTATTGAGCGTGAAAAACCCAGAAGCGTTGCAGTTCTTGACACAAACCTGTCCACCTTACAAGTACTACCATACACCGTTCAAAGGCACTTAAATATGTTGTCTTGCCCATTCAACCTCTGAACGGCACACATACACCGTCCATGTCTCAATTGTCTCAAAATCCTTCTTTAACCCGTCTCCTCCCCTTCACCTAGACCAGGATATCACAATACATGATATCAGAATAGGGTTATTACACAGAGACCTACCATTGCTTGCTCGATCTTGTTGTCTATTGCGATCATGCTGCTGCTCGACCCACTGCAAAGACAATAAACCATTTAGAAGAGGTATGTATTTGTGTCCAGGTTCATATTAATGTCCTAAATCGAACACCTCAAACAATCTAACATATTCCACTGCAGCAAAAACACACACCAATCTAAAATGGCACCCTATTCCCTACATAGTCCAGGGTGCCTTCACAGGGTGTGTTAGATTACACAGCATAGAGGCACAGAGCCAGAGACCCAACTCTACCCCAGCCATCTACCCTAACCCCACAGAGCCAGAGACCCAACTCTACCCCAGCCAGCTACCCTAAGCCCTAACCCCACAGAGCCAGAGACCCAACTCTACCCCAGCCAGCTACCCTAACCCCACAGAGCCAGAGACCAAACTCTACCCCAGCCAGCTACCCTAACCCCACAGAGCCAGATGAGACCCAACTCTACCCCAGCCATCTACCCTAACCCCACAGAGCCAGATGAGACCCAACTCTACCCCAGCCAGCTACCCTAACCCCACAGAGCCAGAGACCCAACTCTACCCCAGCCATCTACCCTAACCCCACAGAGCCAGATGAGACCCAACTCTACCCCAGCCAGATACCCTAACCCCACAGAGCCAGAGACCCAACTCTACCCCAGCCATCTACCCTAACCCCACAGAGCCAGAGACCCAACTCTAACCCAGCCAGCTACCCTAACCCCTAACCCCACAGAGCCAGAGACCCAACTCTACCCCAGCCAGCTACCCTAACCCCACAGAGCCAGAGACCCAACTCTACCCCAGCCAGCTACCCTAACCCCACAGAGCCAGAGACCCAACTCTAACCCAGCCAGCTACCCTAACCCCACAGAGCCAGAGACCCAACTCTACCCCAGCCATCTACCCTAACCCCACAGAGCCAGATGAGACCCAACTCTACCCCAGCCATCTACCCTAACCCCACAGAGCCAGAGACCCAACTCTAACCCAGCCAGCTACCCTAACCCCTAACCCCACAGAGCCAGAGACCCAACTCTACCCCAGCCAGCTACCCTAACCCCACAGAGCCAGATGAGACCCAACTCTACCCCAGCCATCTACCCTAACCCCACAGAGCCAGAGACCCAACTCTAACCCAGCCAGCTACCCTAACCCCACAGAGCCAGAGACCCAACTCTACCCCAGCCAGCTACCCTAAGCCCTAACCCCACAGAGCCAGAGACCCAACTCTACCCCAGCCAGCTACCCTAACCCCACAGAGCCAGAGACCCAACTCTACCCCAGCCATCTACCCTAACCCCACAGAGCCAGAGACCCAACTCTAACCCAGCCATCTACCCTAACCCCTAACCCCACAGAGCCAGCGACCCAACTCTACCCCAGCCATCTACCCTAACCCCTAACCCCACAGAGCCAGAGACCCAACTCTACCCCAGCCATCTACCCTAACCCCACAGAGCCAGAGACCCAACTCTACCCCAGCCATCTACCCTAACCCCTAACCCCACAGAGCCAGAGACCCAACTCTACCCCAGCCATCTACCCTAACCCCACAGAGCCAGAGACCCAACTCTAACCCAGCCATCTACCCTAACCCCT
Organism: Salvelinus fontinalis; assembly: GCF_029448725.1. Taxonomy (NCBI): domain Eukaryota; kingdom Metazoa; phylum Chordata; class Actinopteri; order Salmoniformes; family Salmonidae; genus Salvelinus; species Salvelinus fontinalis. Next base: position 26,517,711 of record NC_074700.1, on the reverse strand, counting down.
AACCCCACAGAGCCAGCGACCCAACTCTACCCCAGCCATCTACCCTAACCCCTAACCCCACAGAGCCAGAGACCCAACTCTACCCCAGCCATCTACCCTGACCCCACAGAGACAGAGACCCAACTCTAACCCAGCCATCTACCCTAACCCCACAGAGCCAGATGAGACCCAACTCTACCCCAGCCAGCTACCCTAACCCCACAGAGCCAGATGAGACCCAACTCTACCCCAGCCATCTACCCTAACCCCACAGAGCCAGATGAGACCCAACTCTACCCCAGCCAGCTACCCTAACCCCACAGAGCCAGATGAGACCCAACTCTACCCCAGCCATCTACCCTAACCCCACAGAGCCAGAGACCCAACTCTAACCCAGCCAGCTACCCTAACCCCACAGAGCCAGAGACCCAACTCTACCCCAGCCAGCTACCCTAACCCCTAACCCCACAGAGCCAGATGAGACCCAACTCTACCCCAGCCATCTACCCTAAACCCACAGAGCCAGAGACCCAACTCTAACCCAGCCAGCTACCCTAACCCCTAACCCCACAGAGCCAGAGACCCAACTCTACCCCAGCCAGCTACCCTAACCCCACAGAGCCAGATGAGACCCAACTCTACCCCAGCCATCTACCCTAACCCCACAGAGCCAGAGACCCAACTCTAACCCAGCCAGCTACCCTAACCCCTAACCCCACAGAGCCAGAGACCCAACTCTACCCCAGCCAGCTACCCTAACCCCACAGAGCCAGATGAGACCCAACTCTACCCCAGCCATCTACCCTAACCCCACAGAGCCAGAGACCCAACTCTAACCCAGCCAGCTACCCTAACCCCACAGAGCCAGAGACCCAACTCTACCCCAGCCAGCTACCCTAACCCCACAGAGCCAGAGACCCAACTCTACCCCAGCCAGCTACCCTAACCCCACAGAGCCAGAGACCCAACTCTACCCCAGCCAGCTACCCTAAGCCCTAACCCCACAGAGCCAGAGACCCAACTCTACCCCAGCCAGCTACCCTAACCCCACAGAGCCAGAGACCCAACTCTACCCCAGCCATCTACCCTAACCCCACAGAGCCAGAGACCCAACTCTAACCCAGCCATCTACCCTAACCCCTAACCCCACAGAGCCAGCGACCCAACTCTACCCCAGCCATCTACCCTAACCCCTAACCCCACAGAGCCAGAGACCCAACTCTACCCCAGCCATCTACCCTAACCCCACAGAGCCAGAGACCCAACTCTACCCCAGCCATCTACCCTAACCCCTAACCCCACAGAGCCAGAGACCCAACTCTACCCCAGCCATCTACCCTAACCCCACAGAGCCAGAGACCCAACTCTAACCCAGCCATCTACCCTAACCCCTAACCCCACAGAGCCAGCGACCCAACTCTACCCCAGCCATCTAACCTAACCCCTAACCCCACAGAGCCAGAGACCCAACTCTACCCCAGCCATCTACCCTGACCCCACAGAGACAGAGACCCAACTCTAACCCAGCCATCTACCCTAACCCCACAGAGCCAGATGAGACCCAACTCTAACCCAGCCATCTACCCTAACCCCACAGAGACAGAGACCCAACTCTAACCCAGCCATCTACCCTAACCCCACAGAGACAGAGACCCAACTCTACCCCAGCCATCTACCCTAACCCCACAGAGCCAGAGACCCAACTCTACCCCAGCCATCTACCCTAACCCCACAGAGCCAGAGACCCAACTCTACCCCAGCCAGCTACCCTAACCCCACAGAGCCAGAGACCCAACTCTAACCCAGCCAGCTACCCTAACCCCTAACCCCACAGAGCCAGAGACCCAACTCTACCCCAGCCAGCTACCCTAACCCCACAGAGCCAGAGACCCAACTCTACCCCAGCCAGCTACCCTAACCCCACAGAGCCAGAGACCCAACTCTACCACAGCCAGCTACCCTAACCCCTAACCCCACAGAGCCAGAGACCCAACTCTACCCCAGCCATCTACCCTAACCCCTAACCCCACAGAGCCAGAGACCCAACTCTACCCCAGCCAGCTACCCTAACCCCTAACCCCACAGAGCCAGAGACCCAACTCTACCCCAGCCATCTACCCTAACCCCACAGAGCCAGGGACCCAACTCTAACCCAGCCAGCTACCCTAACCCCACAGAGCCAGAGACCCAACTCTACCCCAGCCATCTACCCTAACCCCACAGAGCCAGAGACCCAACTCTACCCCAGCCAGCTACCCTAACCCCACAGAGCCAGAGACCCAACTCTACCCCAGCCATCTACCCTAACCCCACAGAGCCAGATGAGACCCAACTCTACCCCAGCCAGATACCCTAACCCCACAGAGCCAGAGACCCAACTCTACCCCAGCCATCTACCCTAACCCCACAGAGCCAGAGACCCAACTCTAACCCAGCCAGCTACCCTAACCCCTAACCCCACAGAGCCAGAGACCCAACTCTACCCCAGCCAGCTACCCTAACCCCACAGAGCCAGATGAGACCCAACTCTACCCCAGCCATCTACCCTAACCCCACAGAGCCAGAGACCCAACTCTAACCCAGCCAGCTACCCTAACCCCACAGAGCCAGAGACCCAACTCTACCCCAGCCATCTACCCTAACCCCACAGAGCCAGAGACCCAACTCTACCCCAGCCATCTACCCTAACCCCTAACCCCACAGAGCCAGAGACCCAACTCTACCCCAGCCAGCTACCCTAACCCCACAGAGCCAGATGAGACCCAACTCTACCCCAGCCATCTACCCTAACCCCACAGAGCCAGAGACCCAACTCTACCCCAGCCAGCTACCCTAACCCCACAGAGCCAGAGACCCAACTCTACCCCAGCCAGCTACCCTAAGCCCTAACCCCACAGAGCCAGAGACCCAACTCTACCCCAGCCAGCTACCCTAACCCCACAGAGCCAGAGACCCAACTCTACCCCAGCCATCTACCCTAACCCCACAGAGCCAGAGACCCAACTCTAACCCAGCCATCTACCCTAACCCCTAACCCCACAGAGCCAGCGACCCAACTCTACCCCAGCCATCTACCCTAACCCCTAACCCCACAGAGCCAGAGACCCAACTCTACCCCAGCCATCTACCCTAACCCCACAGAGCCAGAGACCCAACTCTACCCCAGCCATCTACCCTAACCCCTAACCCCACAGAGCCAGAGACCCAACTCTACCCCAGCCATCTACCCTAACCCCACAGAGCCAGAGACCCAACTCTAACCCAGCCATCTACCCTAACCCCTAACCCCACAGAGCCAGCGACCCAACTCTACCCCAGCCATCTACCCTAACCCCTAACCCCACAGAGCCAGAGACCCAACTCTACCCCAGCCATCTACCCTGACCCCACAGAGACAGAGACCCAACTCTAACCCAGCCATCTACCCTAACCCCACAGAGCCAGATGAGACCCAACTCTACCCCAGCCAGCTACCCTAACCCCACAGAGCCAGATGAGACCCAACTCTACCCCAGCCATCTACCCTAACCCCACAGAGCCAGATGAGACCCAACTCTACCCCAGCCAGCTACCCTAACCCCACAGAGCCAGATGAGACCCAACTCTACCCCAGCCATCTACCCTAACCCCACAGAGCCAGAGACCCAACTCTAACCCAGCCAGCTACCCTAACCCCACAGAGCCAGAGACCCAACTCTACCCCAGCCAGCTACCCTAACCCCTAACCCCACAGAGCCAGATGAGACCCAACTCTACCCCAGCCATCTACCCTAAACCCACAGAGCCAGAGACCCAACTCTAACCCAGCCAGCTACCCTAACCCCTAACCCCACAGAGCCAGAGACCCAACTCTACCCCAGCCAGCTACCCTAACCCCACAGAGCCAGATGAGACCCAACTCTACCCCAGCCATCTACCCTAACCCCACAGAGCCAGAGACCCAACTCTAACCCAGCCAGCTACCCTAACCCCTAACCCCACAGAGCCAGAGACCCAACTCTACCCCAGCCAGCTACCCTAACCCCACAGAGCCAGATGAGACCCAACTCTACCCCAGCCATCTACCCTAACCCCACAGAGCCAGAGACCCAACTCTAACCCAGCCAGCTACCCTAACCCCACAGAGCCAGAGACCCAACTCTACCCCAGCCAGCTACCCTAACCCCACAGAGCCAGAGACCCAACTCTACCCCAGCCAGCTACCCTAACCCCACAGAGCCAGAGACCCAACTCTACCCCAGCCAGCTACCCTAAGCCCTAACCCCACAGAGCCAGAGACCCAACTCTACCCCAGCCAGCTACCCTAACCCCACAGAGCCAGAGACCCAACTCTACCCCAGCCATCTACCCTAACCCCACAGAGCCAGAGACCCAACTCTAACCCAGCCATCTACCCTAACCCCTAACCCCACAGAGCCAGCGACCCAACTCTACCCCAGCCATCTACCCTAACCCCTAACCCCACAGAGCCAGAGACCCAACTCTACCCCAGCCATCTACCCTAACCCCACAGAGCCAGAGACCCAACTCTACCCCAGCCATCTACCCTAACCCCTAACCCCACAGAGCCAGAGACCCAACTCTACCCCAGCCATCTACCCTAACCCCACAGAGCCAGAGACCCAACTCTAACCCAGCCAGCTACCCTAACCCCTAACCCCACAGAGCCAGAGACCCAACTCTACCCCAGCCAGCTACCCTAACCCCACAGAGCCAGATGAGACCCAACTCTACCCCAGCCATCTACCCTAACCCCACAGAGCCAGAGACCCAACTCTAACCCAGCCAGCTACCCTAACCCCACAGAGCCAGAGACCCAACTCTACCCCAGCCATCTACCCTAACCCCACAGAGCCAGAGACCCAACTCTACCCCAGCCATCTACCCTAACCCCTAACCCCACAGAGCCAGAGACCCAACTCTACCCCAGCCAGCTACCCTAACCCCACAGAGCCAGATGAGACCCAACTCTACCCCAGCCATCTACCCTAACCCCACAGAGCCAGAGACCCAACTCTACCCCAGCCAGCTACCCTAACCCCACAGAGCCAGAGACCCAACTCTACCCCAGCCAGCTACCCTAAGCCCTAACCCCACAGAGCCAGAGACCCAACTCTACCCCAGCCAGCTACCCTAACCCCACAGAGCCAGAGACCCAACTCTACCCCAGCCATCTACCCTAACCCCACAGAGCCAGAGACCCAACTCTAACCCAGCCATCTACCCTAACCCCTAACCCCACAGAGCCAGCGACCCAACTCTACCCCAGCCATCTACCCTAACCCCTAACCCCACAGAGCCAGAGACCCAACTCTACCCCAGCCATCTACCCTAACCCCACAGAGCCAGAGACCCAACTCTACCCCAGCCATCTACCCTAACCCCTAACCCCACAGAGCCAGAGACCCAACTCTACCCCAGCCATCTACCCTAACCCCACAGAGCCAGAGACCCAACTCTAACCCAGCCATCTACCCTAACCCCTAACCCCACAGAGCCAGCGACCCAACTCTACCCCAGCCATCTACCCTAACCCCTAACCCCACAGAGCCAGAGACCCAACTCTACCCCAGCCATCTACCCTGACCCCACAGAGACAGAGACCCAACTCTAACCCAGCCATCTACCCTAACCCCACAGAGCCAGATGAGACCCAACTCTACCCCAGCCAGCTACCCTAACCCCACAGAGCCAGATGAGACCCAACTCTACCCCAGCCATCTACCCTAACCCCACAGAGCCAGATGAGACCCAACTCTACCCCAGCCAGCTACCCTAACCCCACAGAGCCAGATGAGACCCAACTCTACCCCAGCCATCTACCCTAACCCCACAGAGCCAGAGACCCAACTCTAACCCAGCCAGCTACCCTAACCCCACAGAGCCAGAGACCCAACTCTACCCCAGCCAGCTACCCTAACCCCTAACCCCACAGAGCCAGATGAGACCCAACTCTACCCCAGCCATCTACCCTAAACCCACAGAGCCAGAGACCCAACTCTAACCCAGCCAGCTACCCTAACCCCTAACCCCACAGAGCCAGAGACCCAACTCTACCCCAGCCAGCTACCCTAACCCCACAGAGCCAGATGAGACCCAACTCTACCCCAGCCATCTACCCTAACCCCACAGAGCCAGAGACCCAACTCTAACCCAGCCAGCTACCCTAACCCCTAACCCCACAGAGCCAGAGACCCAACTCTACCCCAGCCAGCTACCCTAACCCCACAGAGCCAGATGAGACCCAACTCTACCCCAGCCATCTACCCTAACCCCACAGAGCCAGAGACCCAACTCTAACCCAGCCAGCTACCCTAACCCCACAGAGCCAGAGACCCAACTCTACCCCAGCCAGCTACCCTAACCCCACAGAGCCAGAGACCCAACTCTACCCCAGCCAGCTACCCTAACCCCACAGAGCCAGAGACCCAACTCTACCCCAGCCAGCTACCCTAAGCCCTAACCCCACAGAGCCAGAGACCCAACTCTACCCCAGCCAGCTACCCTAACCCCACAGAGCCAGAGACCCAACTCTACCCCAGCCATCTACCCTAACCCCACAGAGCCAGAGACCCAACTCTAACCCAGCCATCTACCCTAACCCCTAACCCCACAGAGCCAGCGACCCAACTCTACCCCAGCCATCTACCCTAACCCCTAACCCCACAGAGCCAGAGACCCAACTCTACCCCAGCCATCTACCCTAACCCCACAGAGCCAGAGACCCAACTCTACCCCAGCCATCTACCCTAACCCCTAACCCCACAGAGCCAGAGACCCAACTCTACCCCAGCCATCTACCCTAACCCCACAGAGCCAGAGACCCAACTCTAACCCAGCCATCTACCCTAACCCCTAACCCCACAGAGCCAGCGACCCAACTCTACCCCAGCCATCTACCCTAACCCCTAACCCCACAGAGCCAGAGACCCAACTCTACCCCAGCCATCTACCCTGACCCCACAGAGACAGAGACCCAACTCTAACCCAGCCATCTACCCTAACCCCACAGAGCCAGATGAGACCCAACTCTAACCCAGCCATCTACCCTAACCCCACAGAGACAGAGACCCAACTCTAACCCAGCCATCTACCCTAACCCCACAGAGACAGAGACCCAACTCTACCCCAGCCATCTACCCTAACCCCACAGAGCCAGAGACCCAACTCTACCCCAGCCATCTACCCTAACCCCACAGAGCCAGAGACCCAACTCTACCCCAGCCAGCTACCCTAACCCCACAGAGCCAGAGACCCAACTCTAACCCAGCCAGCTACCCTAACCCCTAACCCCACAGAGCCAGAGACCCAACTCTACCCCAGCCAGCTACCCTAACCCCACAGAGCCAGAGACCCAACTCTACCCCAGCCAGCTACCCTAACCCCACAGAGCCAGAGACCCAACTCTACCACAGCCAGCTACCCTAACCCCTAACCCCACAGAGCCAGAGACCCAACTCTACCCCAGCCATCTACCCTAACCCCTAACCCCACAGAGCCAGAGACCCAACTCTACCCCAGCCAGCTACCCTAACCCCTAACCCCACAGAGCCAGAGACCCAACTCTACCCCAGCCATCTACCCTAACCCCACAGAGCCAGGGACCCAACTCTAACCCAGCCAGCTACCCTGACCCCACAGAGCCAGAGACCCAACTCTACCCCAGCCATCTACCCTGACCCCACAGAGCCAGATGAGACCCAACTCTACCCCAGCCATCTACCCTAACCCCACAGAGCCAGATGAGACCCAACTCTACCCCAGCCATCTACCCTAACCCCACAGAGCCAGAGACCCAACTCTAACCCAGCCAGCTACCCTAACCCCACAGAGCCAGAGACCCAACTCTACCCCAGCCAGCTACCCTAACCCCTAACCCCACAGAGCCAGAGACCCAACTCTACCCCAGCCATCTACCCTAACCCCACAGAGCCAGAGACCCAACTCTACCCCAGCCAGCTACCCTAACCCCTAACCCCACAGAGCCAGAGACCCAACTCTACCCCAGCCATCTACCCTAACCCCACAGAGCCAGATGAGACCCAACTCTACCCCAGCCAGCTACCCTAACCCCTAACCCCACAGAGCCAGAGACCCAACTCTACCCCAGCCATCTACCCTAACCCCTAACCCCACAGAGCCAGAGACCCAACTCTACCCCAGCCAGCTACCCTAACCCCACAGAGCCAGAGACCCAACTCTACCCCAGCCAGCTACCCCTAACCCCACAGAGCCAGAGACCCAACTCTACCCCAGCCATCTACCCTAACCCCACAGAGCCAGAGACCCAACTCTAACCCAGCCAGCTACCCTAACCCCACAGAGCCAGATGAGACCCAACTCTAACCCAGCCAGCTACCCTAACCCCACAGAGCCAGAGACGCAACTCTACCCCAGCCAGCTACCCTAACCCCTAACCCCACAGAGCCAGAGACCCAACTCTACCCCAGCCATCTACCCTAACCCCTAACCCCACAGAGCCAGAGACCCAACTCTACCCCAGCCAGCTACCCTAACCCCTAACCCCACAGAGCCAGAGACCCAACTCTACCCCAGCCAGCTACCCTAACCCCACAGAGCCAGAGACCCAACTCTACCCCAGCCATCTACCCTAACCCCACAGATCCAGAGACCCAACTCTACCCCAGCCAGCTACCCTAACCCCACAGAGCCAGAGACCCAACTCTACCCCAGCCATCTACCCTAACCCCTAACCCCACAGAGCCAGAGACCCAACTCTACCCCAGCCATCTACCCTAACCCCTAACCCCACAGAGCCAGAGACCCAACTCTACCCCAGCCAGCTACCCTAACCCCTAACCCCACAGAGCCAGATGAGACCCAACTCTAACCCAGCCAGCTACCCTAACCCCACAGAGCCAGAGACCCAACTCTACCCCAGCCAGCTACCCTAACCCCTAACCCCTAACCCCACAGAGCCAGAGACCCAACTCTAACCCAGCCATCTACCCTAACCCCACAGAGCCAGAGACCCAACTCTACCCCAGCCATCTACCCTAACCCCACAGAGCCAGAGACCCAACTCTACCCCAGCCAGCTACCCTAACCCCACAGAGCCAGATGAGACCCAACTCTACCCCAGCCATCTACCCTAACCCCTAACCCCACAGAGCCAGAAACCCAACTCTACCCCAGCCATCTACCCTAACCCCACAGAGCCAGAGACCCAACTCTACCCCAGCCATCTACCCTAACCCCTAACCCCACAGAGCCAGGGACCCAACTCTACCCCAGCCATCTACCCTAACCCCACAGAGCCAGAGACCCAACTCTACCCCAGCCAGCTACCCTAACCCCACAGAGCCAGAGACCCAACTCTACCCCAGCCATCTACCCTAACCCCACAGAGACCCACCTCTACCCCAGCCAGCTACCCTAACCCAACAGAGCCAGATGAGACCCAACTCTACCCCAGCCAGCTACCCTAACCCCACAGAGCCAGATGAGACCCAACTCTACCCCAGCCAGCTACCCTAACCCCACAGAGCCAGAGACCCAACTCTACCCCAGCCAGCTACCCTGACCCCACAGAGCCAGAGACCCAACTCTACCCCAGCCAGCTACCCTAACCCCACAGAGCCAGATGAGACCCAACTCTACCCCAGCCATCTACCCTAACCCCACAGAGCCAGAGACCCAACTCTACCCCAGCCATCTACCCTAACCCCACAGAGCCAGAGACCCAACTCTACCCCAGCCATCTACCCTAACCCCTAACCCCACAGAGCCAGAGACCCAACTCTACCCCAGCCAGCTACCCTAACCCCTAACCCCACAGAGCCAGAGACCCAACTCTACCCCAGCCAGCTACCCTAACCCCTAACCCCACAGAGCCAGAGACCCAACTCTACCCCAGCCAGCTACCCTAACCCCTAACCCCACAGAGCCAGAGACCCAACTCTACCCCAGCCATCTACCCTAACCCCACAGAGCCAGAGACCCAACTCTACCCCAGCCATCTACCCTAACCCCACAGAGCCAGAGACCCAACTCTAATCCAGCCAGCTACCCTAACCCCACAGAGCCAGAGACCCAACTCTACCCCAGCCAGCTAACCTAACCCCACAGAGCCAGAGACCCAACTCTACCCCAGCCATCTACCCTAACCCCTAACCCCACAGAGCCAGAGACCCAACTCTACCCCAGCCAGCTACCCTAACCCCTAACCCCACAGAGCCAGAGACCCAACTCTACCCCAGCCAGCTACCCTAACCCCACAGAGCCAGAGACCCAACTCTACCCCAGCCAGCTACCCTAACCCCTAACCCCACAGAGCCAGGGACCCAACTCTACCCCAGCCATCTACCCTGACCCCACAGAGCCAGAGACCCAACTCTACCCCAGCCATCTACCCTAACCCCACAGAGCCAGAGACCCAACTCTAACCCAGCCATCTACCCTAACCCCTAACCCCACAGAGCCAGAGACCCAACTCTACCCCAGCCATCTACCCTAACCCCACAGAGCCAGAGACCCAACTCTACCCCAGCCAGCTACCCTAACCCCACAGAGCCAGAGACCCAACTCTACCCCAGCCAGCTACCCTAACCCCTAACCCCACAGAGCCAGAGACCCAACTCTACCCCAGCCAGCTACCCTAACCCCACAGAGCCAGAGACCCAACTCTACCCCAGCCATCTACCCTAACCCCACAGAGCCAGATGAGACCCAACTCTACCCCAGCCATCTACCCTAACCCCACAGAGCCAGAGACCCAACTCTACCCCAGCCATCTACCCTAACCCCACAGAGCCAGAGACCCAACTCTACCCCAGCCAGCTACCCTAACCCCACAGAGCCAGAGACCCAACTCTAACCCAGCCAGCTACCCTAACCCCACAGAGCCAGAGACCCAACTCTAATCCAGCCAGCTACCCTAACCCCTAACCCCACAGAGCCAGAGACCCAACTCTACCCCAGCCATCTACCCTAACCCCACAGAGCCAGAGACCCAACTCTACCCCAGCCATCTACCCTAACCCCACAGAGCCAGAGACCCAACTCTACCCCAGCCATCTACCCTAACCCCACAGAGCCAGAGACCCAACTCTACCCCAGCCAGCTACCCTAACCCCACAGAGCCAGAGACCCAACTCTACCCCAGCCAGCTACCCTAACCCCACAGAGCCAGAGACCCAACTCTACCCCAGCCAGCTACCCTAACCCCACAGAGCCAGAGACCCAACTCTACCCCAGCCATCTACCCTAACCCCACAGAGCCAGAGACCCAACTCTACCCCAGCCATCTACCCTAACCCCTAACCCCACAGAGCCAGAGACCCAACTCTACCCCAGCCATCTACCCTAACCCCTAACCCCACAGAGCCAGAGACCCAACTCTAACCCAGCCAGCTACCCTAACCCCACAGAGCCAGAGACCCAACTCTACCCCAGCCAGCTACCCTAACCCCACAGAGCCAGAGACCCAACTCTACCCCAGCCATCTACCCTAACCCCACAGAGCCAGAGACCCAACTCTACCCCAGCCATCTACCCTAACCCCTAACCCCACAGAGCCAGAGACCCAACTCTAACCCAGCCATCTACCCTAACCCCACAGAGCCAGATGAGACCCAACTCTACCCCAGCCAGCTACCCTAACCCCACAGAGCCAGAGACCCAACTCTACCCCAGCCAGCTACCCTAACCCCTAACCCCACAGAGCCAGAGACCCAACTCTACCCCAGCCAGCTACCCTAACCCCACAGAGCCAGAGACCCAACTCTACCCCAGCCAGCTACCCTAACCCCACAGAGCCAGAGACCCAACTCTACCCCAGCCAGCTACCCTAACCCCACAGAGCCAGAGACCCAACTCTACCCCAGCCATCTACCCTAACCCCTAACCCCACAGAGCCAGAGACCCAACTCTACCCCAGCCATCTACCCTAACCCCACAGAGCCAGAGACCCAACTCTACCCCAGCCAGCTACCCTAACCCCACAGAGCCAGAGACCCAACTCTACCCCAGCCAGCTACCCTAACCCCTAACCCCACAGAGCCAGAGACCCAACTCTACCCCAGCCATCTACCCTAACCCCACAGAGCCAGAGACCCAACTCTACCCCAGCCAGCTACCCTAACCCCTAACCCCACAGAGCCAGAGACCCAACTCTACCCCAGCCATCTACCCTAACCCCACAGAGCCAGAGACCCAACTCTACCCCAGCCAGCTACCCTAACCCCTAACCCCACAGAGCCAGGGACCCAACTCTACCCCAGCCAGCTACCCTAACCCCACAGAGCCAGAGACCCAACTCTACCCCAGCCATCTACCCTAACCCCACAGAGCCAGAGACCCAACTCTACCCCAGCCATCTACCCTAACCCCACAGAGCCAGGGACCCAACTCTAACCCAGCCAGCTACCCTAACCCCTAACCCCACAGAGCCAGAGACCCAACTCTACCCCAGCCAGCTACCCTAACCCCTAACCCCACAGAGCCAGAGACCCAACTCTACCCCAGCCATCTACCCTAACCCCACAGAGCCAGAGACCCAACTCTACCCCAGCCATCTACCCTAACCCCACAGAGCCAGAGACCCAACTCTACCCCAGCCAGCTACCCTAACCCCACAGAGCCAGAGACCCAACTCTACCCCAGCCATCTACCCTAACCCCTAACCCCACAGAGCCAGAGACCCAACTCTACCCCAGCCATCTACCCTAACCCCTAACCCCACAGAGCCAGAGACCCAACTCTACCCAAGCCATCTACCCTAACCCCACAGAGCCAGAGACCCAACTCTACCCCAGCCATCTACCCTAACCCCTAACCCCACAGAGCCAGAGACCCAACTCTACCCCAGCCATCTACCCTAACCCCTAACCCCACAGAGCCAGAGACCCAACTCTACCCCAGCCATCTACCCTAACCCCTAACCCCACAGAGCCAGAGACCCAACTCTACCCCAGCCATCTACCCTAACCCCTAACCCCACAGAGCCAGAGACCCAACTCTACCCAAGCCATCTACCCTAACCCCTAACCCCACAGGGCCAGAGACCCAACTCTACCCCAGCCATCTACCCTAACCCCTAACCCCACAGAGCCAGAGACCCAACTCTACCCCAGCCATCTACCCTAACCCCTAACCCCACAGAGCCAGAGACCCAACTCTACCCCAGCCATCTACCCTAACCCCTAACCCCACAGAGCCAGAGACCCAACTCTACCCCAGCCATCTACCCTAACCCCTAACCCCACAGAGCCAGAGACCCAACTCTACCCCAGCCATCTACCCTAACCCCTAACCCCACAGAACCAGAGACCCAACTCTACCCCAGCCATCTACCCTAACCCCTAACCCCACAGAGCCAGAGACCCAACTCTACCCCAGCCATCTACCCTAACCCCTAACCCCACAGAGCCAGAGACCCAACTCTACCCCAGCCATCTACCCTAACCCCTAACCCCACAGAACCAGAGACCCAACTCTAATCCAGCCCCAGCCAGCTAGTCGAACACAGATGAGAGCAGGCTTTGTCTGTGGATTTAGATTCTCACGAGGGACCATTCTGCCTCTCCCACACACCACATTGTCCTGCACTCTCATTGGCTCACACAGGCACAACCTCACTTCCAAACCCCGCCCACTCAGTGCCTCAGCCAATGACAACGCGTGTTGCATTCTCAACTGCCCACCTGATTATCTCTGTAGCATAAAGAAACACAAGCTCTCCCACCCAACAGAAACATGACTGAGGTCAAATACACTCTCTGTCCCAGAGGGGGATCTAACACACACCCCCATACCTGTCATCCCCCGGCAGATGGAAGCCCCCCCCGGGGCCGAACATGGACCAGGCCGAAGGAGTCTGGATGGGAGTCAAACTGGGTGGGAACACACCATCTCTATCCTGTAGGGGGGAGCTGGGCTGGGAATGAGACACTCTCAACAGGGACTTTGCAGAGAGAGAGAGGAAACAGTGAACGCCTTCAAAACACCTCCGATTGGCAATGTAGGAAAGTCTGTGTGTGTGTGTGGTGTGTGTGTGTGTGTGTGGTGTGTGTGTGTGTGTGTGTCTGTGTGTGTGTGTCTGTGTGTGTGTGTGTGTGTGTCTGTGTGTGTGTGTGTGTGTGTGTGTGTGTGTGTGTTGTGTGTGTGTGTGTGTGTGTGTGTGTGTGTCTGTGTGTGTGTGTGTGGTGTGTGTGTGTGTGTCTGTGTGTGTGTGTGTGTGTGTGTGTGTGTGTGTGTGTGTGTCTGTGTGTGTGTGTGTGGTGTGTGTGTGTGTGGTGTGTGGTGTCTGTGTGTGTGTGGTGTGTGGTGTGTGGTGTCTGTGTGTGTGTGGTGTGTGGTGTGGTGTGTGTGGTGTGGTGTGTGTGTGTGGTGTGTGTGTGTGGTGTGTGTGTGTGTGTGTGTGGGTGTGTCTGTGTGTGTGTGTGTGTGTGTGGGTGTGTCTGTGTGTGGTGTGTGTGTGTGTGTGTGTGTGTGTGTGTGTGTGTGTGTGTGTGTGTGGTGTGTGTGTGTGTGGCGTGTGTGTGTGTGTGTGTGTGTGTGTGTGTGTGTGTGTGTGTGTGTGTGTGTGTGTGTGTGTGTGTGTGTGTGTGTGTGTGGTGTGCGTGCTCACCCTCCCGGTAGCGTCCACGTCCAGGCGTAGAGGAGGGGGGATCTTCCGTGGGCGGGGGCTGGGTGGAGGGGGCGTGGAGTCGACCAATCGTAAGTGGAGTCTGTCCAGGTGTGTGGGGGAGGACGGGCCGCTGTGGAGGAAGAGGGGTTTCAGGCCTCCAAACCCCTCCCCATCTGACCCTATTGGCTGGGCCAACAAGTGGGAGGTACCCTGAGAGTGCACAAGGTGTCCCGTCCTGAGAGCGCGCACGTTCCCCAGCAGCCTGCTTGTAGCCCCTCCCCTCTCTAGACCAATCCCCTCAAGCGACTCCAGAGAGTGGGCGTGTCTCATGCTGTCCATCACCCGTCTAAGCCCCAATCCTTCCTCTCGTTCCAGGAAGTCAGTGCAGGTCCATCGCCCCCGGTGATAGGGTTCTCCGTGGCCCTGGCCCAATCGGACGACTCGGAACCTGGATCCCTGCCCCGCGGCATCTTGGGAGCTGGATTTCCTCAGAGAGAGGGGAGTCGTCGGCTGGGAGGTGCTTCCCTGCAGGTGGGAGGGGCCAGGCTGGGAGGAAGCAGTGGATTGGCTGGAGGACGGAGGGGAGGGATTTGATTGGCTAGAGACCTGGGCAGGGGGTGGGGCTTCCCCAGAGCTCTGAGTGTAGTCTGACGTCACACTGGTAATCTGGAAGCCACTCCTCTTCTTCCCCCCACTCATCTAAAGAGACAGAGACACATAGTGAGAGCTGACAGACAGGACAGACAGGACAGACAGGACAGACCCCAGTGTGTGTGTCAGTAGGGCTAGGTGTTAGAGGTAGCAGGACAGACAGGACAGACAGGACAGACAGGACAGACCCCAGTGTGTGTGTCAGTAGGGCTAGGTGTTAGAGGTAGCAGGACAGACAGGACAGACAGGACAGACAGGACAGACCGCTGTGTGTGTGTCAGTAGGGCTAGGTGTTAGAGATAGCAGGTCAGACAGGACAGACAGGACAGACAGGACAGACCCCAGTGTGTGTGTCAGTAGGGCTAGGTGTTAGAGATAGCAGGACAGACAGGACAGACAGGACAGACCCCAGTGTGTGTGTCAGTAGGGCTAGGTGTTAGAGGTAGCAGGACAGACAGGACAGACAGGACAGACCCCAGTGTGTGTGTCAGTAGGGCTAGGTGTTAGAGGTAGCAGGACAGACAGGACAGACAGGACAGACCCCAGTGTGTGTGTCAGTAGGGCTAGGTGTTAGAGGTAGCAGGACAGACAGGACAGACAGGACAGACAGGACAGACCGCTGTGTGTGTGTCAGTAGGGCTAGGTGTTAGAGATAGCAGGTCAGACAGGACAGACAGGACAGACAGGACAGACCCCAGTGTGTGTGTCAGTAGGGCTAGGTGTTAGAGGTAGCAGGACAGACAGGACAGACAGGACAGACCCCAGTGTGTGTGTCAGTAGGGCTAGGTGTTAGAGGTAGCAGGACAGACAGGACAGACAGGACAGACCCCAGTGTGTGTGTCAGTAGGGCTAGGTGTTAGAGGTAGCAGGACAGACAGGACAGACAGGACAGACCCCAGTGTGTGTGTCAGTAGGGCTAGGTGTTAGAGGTAGCAGGACAGACAGGACAGACAGGACAGACCCCAGTGTGTGTGTCAGTAGGGCTAGGTGTTAGAGGTAGCAGGACAGACAGGACAGACAGGACAGACCCCAGTGTGTGTGTCAGTAGGGCTAGGTGTTAGAGGTAGCAGGACAGACAGGACAGACAGGACAGACAGGACAGACCGCTGTGTGTGTGTAGATAAGTTTGGGGTTAAGGTTACTGTTAACTGACAGTCTTAGGGTACAGCAGTCAACCACAGAGGGAGTGGCAGGGAGCAGCTATTGCACAACACTGGGCTAGCTGTGTGTGTGTGTGTGTGTGTGTGTGTGTGTGTGTGTGTGTGTGTGTGTGTGTGTGTGTGTGTGTGTGTGTGTGTGTGTGTGTGTGTGTGTGTGTGTGTGTGTGTGTGTGTGTATTCAGGTTGTGCAGCCTAGCACTGACAGATATAAACCAGTTTAGCACCAACGTTACTAAATAATTATTACTTAGAAGAACCAGGTGGTATTTCTGCTCAATGACATGACAAACACATGATCTCACAACACCTGGATAGGTGTTAAATCATATGATATAACAATCTGATACCTGGACAGGTGTTTAACATGTCAGCTAACCACATCATATGATACCTGGACAGGTGTTTAACATGTCAGCTAACCACATCATATGATACCTGGACAGGTGTTTAACATGTCAGCTAACCACATCATATGATACCTGGACAGGTGTTTAACATGTCAGCTAACCACATCATATGATACCTGGACAGGTGTTTAACATGTCAGCTAACCACATCATATGATACCTGGATAGGTGTTTAACATGTCAGCTAACCACATCATCCGATACCTGGACAGGTGTTAACATGTCAACTAACCACATCATATGATACCTGGACAGGTGTTAACATGTCAGCTAACCACATCATATGATACCTGGACAGGTGTTTAACATGTCAGCTAACCACATCATATGATACCTGGATAGGTGTTTAACATGTCAGCTAACCACATCATCCGATACCTGGACAGGTGTTAACATGTCAGCTAACCACATCATATGATACCTGGACAGGTGTTAACATGTCAGCTAACCACATCATATGATACCTGGACAGGTGTTAACATGTCAGCTAACCACATCATATGATACCTGGACAGGTGTTAACATGTCAGCTAACCACATCATATGATACCTGGACAGGTGTTAACATGTCAACTAACCACATCATATGATACCTGGACAGGTGTTTAACATGTCAGCTAACCACATCATATGATACCTGGATAGGTGTTAAACATGTCAGCTAACCACATCATATGATACCTGGACAGGTGTTAACATGTCAGCTAACCACATCATATGATACCTGGATAGGTGTTTAACATGTCAGCTAACCACATCATCCGATACCTGGACAGGTGTTAACATGTCAGCTAACCACATCATATGATACCTGGACAGGTGTTAACATGTCAGCTAACCACATCATCTGATACCTGGACAGGTGTTAACATGTCAACTAACCACATCATATGATACCTGGACAGGTGTTTAACATGTCAGCTAACCACATCATATGATACCTGGACAGGTGTTTAACATGTCAGCTAACCACATCATATGATACCTGGACAGGTGTTAACATGTCAGCTAACCACATCATATGATACCTGGACAGGTGTTAACATGTCAGCTAACCATATCATATGATACCTGGACAGGTGTTAACATGTCAACTAACCACATCATATGATACCTGGACAGGTGTTAACATGTCAGCTAACCACATCATATGATACCTGGATAGGTGTTAAACATGTCAGCTAACCACATCATATGATACCTGGACAGGTGTTAACATGTCAGCTAACCACATCATATGATACCTGGATAGGTGTTAGCATGTCAGCTAACCACATCATATGATACCTGGACAGGTGTTAACATGTCAGCTAACCACATCATATGATACCTGGACAGGTGTTTAACATGTCAGCTAACCACATCATATGATACCTGGATAGGTGTTTAACATGTCAGCTAACCACATCATATGATACCTGGACAGGTGTTAACATGTCAGCTAACCACATCATATGATACCTGGATAGGTGTTAACATGTCAGCTAACCACATCATATGATACCTGGACAGGTGTTAACATGTCAGCTAACCACATCATATGATACCTGGACAGGTGTTTAACATGTCAGCTAACCACATCATATGATACCTGGACAGGTGTTAACATGTCAGCTAACCACATCATATGATACCTGGATAGGTGTTAACATGTCAGCTAACCACATCATATGATACCTGGACAGGTGTTAACATGTCAGCTAACCACATCATATGATACCTGGATAGGTGTTTAACATGTCAGCTAACCACATCATATGATACCTGGACAGGTGTTAACATGTCAGCTAACCACATCATATGATACCTGGACAGGTGTTTAACATGTCAGCTAACCACATCATATGATACCTGGACAGGTGTTAACATGTCAGCTAACCACATCATATGATACCTGGATAGGTGTTAAACATGTCAGCTAACCACTTCATATGATACCTGGACAGGTGGTAACATGTCAGCTAACCACATCATATGATACCTGGACAGGTGTTAACATGTCAGCTAACCACATCATATGATACCTGGACAGGTGTTAACATGTCAGCTAACCACATCATATGATACCTGGACAGGTGTTTACATGTCAGCTAACCACATCATATGATACCTGGACAGGTGTTTAACATGTCAGCTAACCACATCATATGATACCTGGACAGGTGTTAACATGTCAGCTAACCACATCATATGATACCTGGACAGGTGTTTAACATGTCAGCTAACCACATCATATGATACCTGGACAGGTGTTAACATGTCAGCTAACCACATCATCTGATACCTGGACAGGTGTTAACATGTCAACTAACCACATCATATGATACCTGGACAGGTGTTAACATGTCAGCTAACCACATCATATGATACCTGGACAGGTGTTTAACATGTCAGCTAACCACATCATATGATACCTGGACAGGTGTTTAACATGTCAGCTAACCACATCATATGATACCTGGACAGGTGTTAACATGTCAGCTAACCACATCATCCGATACCTGGACAGGTGTTAACATGTCAGCTAACCACATCATATGATACCTGGACAGGTGTTTAACATGTCAGCTAACCACATCATATGATACCTGGACAGGTGTTAACATGTCAGCTAACCACATCATATGATACCTGGACAGGTGTTAACATGTCAGCTAACCACATCATATGATACCTGGACAGGTGTTAACATGTCAGCTAACCACATCATATGATACCTGGAAAAGGTGTTAACATGTCAGCTAACCACATCATATGATACCTGGACAGGTGTTAACATGTCAGCTAACCACATCATATGATACCTGGACAGGTGTTAACATGTCAACTAACCACATCTAGGCCAGTGGTAATCTTTATAACATTTTAAGCAAAATAACATTGAGTGATATTTGCGCACCTCACTCACCCAGAACAGGAAGCTCTACAGTCTATATCATAACTAGACCAGTTGGTAACTCTACAGTCTATATCATAACTAGACCAGTTAACTCTACAGTCTATATCATAACCAGTTGTTAACTAGTCTGTGTATCATACCTACAGTAGGACAGCTGTTAACTAGTCTGTGTATCATACCTACAGTAGGACAGCTGTTAACTAGTCTGTGTATCATACCTACAGTAGGACAGCTGTTAACTAGTCTGTGTATCATACCTACAGTAAACCAGCTGTTAACTAGTCTGTGTATCATACCTACAGTAAACCAGTTGTTAACTAGTCTGTGTATCACACCTACAGTAAACCAGTTGTTAACTAGTCTGTGTATCATACCTACAGTAAACCAGGTGTTAACTAGTCTGTGTATCATACCTACAGTAAACCAGTTGTTAACTAGTCTGTGTATCATACCTACAGTAAACCAGTTGTTAACTAGTCTGTGTATCATACCTACAGTAGGACAGTTGTTAACTAGTCTGTGTATCATACCTACAGTAGGACAGTTGTTAACTAGTCTGTGTATCATACCTACAGTAAACCAGCTGTTAACTAGTCTGTGTATCATACCTATAGTAAACCAGTTGTTAACTAGTCTGTGTATCATACCTACAGTAAACCAGTTGTTAACTAGTCTGTGTATCATACCTACAGTAAACCAGTTGTTAACTAGTCTGTGTATCATACCTACAGTAAACCAGTTGTTAACTAGTCTGTGTATCATACCTACAGTAGGACAGCTGTTAACTAGTCTGTGTATCATACCTACAGTAGGACAGTTGTTAACTAGTCTGTGTATCATATGTGTATCATACCTACAGTAAACCAGTTGTTAACTAGTCTGTGTATCATACCTACAGTAAACCAGCTGTTAACTAGTCTGTGTATCATACCTACAGTAAACCAGTTGTTAACTAGTCTGTGTATCATACCTACAGTCGGCCAGTTGTTAACTAGTCTGTGTATCATACCTACAGTAAACCAGCTGTTAACTAGTCTGTGTATCATACCTACAGTAAACCAGGTGTTAACTAGTCTGTGCATCATACCTACAGTAAACCAGTTGTTAACTAGTCTGTGTATCATACCTACAGTCGGCCAGTTGTTAACTAGTCTGTGTATCATACCTACAGTAAACCAGCTGTTAACTAGTCTGTGTATCATACCTACAGTAAACCAGGTGTTAACTAGTCTGTGCATCATACCTACAGTAAACCAGTTGTTAACTAGTCTGTGTATCATACCTACAGTAAACCAGTTGTTAACTAGTCTGTGTATCATACCTACAGTAGGACAGGTGTTAACTAGTCTGTGTATCATACCTACAGTAAACCAGTTGTTAACTAGTCTGTGTATCATACCTACAGTAAACCAGTTGTTAACTAGTCTGTGTATCATACCTACAGTAAACCAGTTGTTAACTAGTCTGTGTATCATACCTACAGTAAACCAGTTGTTAACTAGTCTATGTATCATACCTACAGTAAACCGGTTGTTAACTAGTCTGTGTATCATACCTACAGTAAACCAGTTGTTAACTAGTCTGTGTATCATACCTACAGTAAACCAGTTGTTAACTAGTCTGTGTATCATACCTACAGTAAACCAGTTGTTAACTAGTCTGTGTATCATACCTACAGTAAACCAGTTGTTAACTAGTCTGTGTATCATACCTACAGTAGGACAGGTGTTAACTAGTCTGTGTATCATACCTACAGTAAACCAGTTGTTAACTACTCTGTGTATCATACCTACAGTAGGACAGTTGTTAACTAGTCTGTGTATCATACCTACAGTAAACCAGTTGTTAACTAGTCTGTGTATCATACCTACAGTAAACCAGTTGTTAACTAGTCTGTGTATCATATCTACAGTAAACCAGTTGTTAACTAGTCTGTGTATCATACCTACAGTAAACCAGCTGATAACTAGTCTGTGTATCATACCTACAGTAAACCAGGTGTTAACTAGTCTGTGTATCATACCTACAGTAAACCAGCTGTTAACTAGTCTGTGTATCATACCTACAGTAAACCAGTTGTTAACTAGTCTGTGTATCATACCTACAGTAAACCAGTTGTTAACTAGTCTGTGTATCATACCTACAGTAAACCAGTTGTTAACTAGTCTGTGTATCATACCTACAGTAAACCAGTTGTTAACTAGTCTGTGTATCATACCTACAGTAAACCAGTTGTTAACTAGTCTGTGTATCATACCTACAGTAAACCAGTTGTTAACTAGTCTGTGTATCATACCTACAGTAGGACAGGTGTTAACTAGTCTGTGTATCATACCTACAGTCGGCCAGTTGTTAAGTAGTCTGTGTATCATACCTACAGTAAACCAGCTGTTAACTAGTCTGTGTATCATACCTACAGTAAACCAGTTGTTAACTAGTCTGTGTATCATACCTACAGTAAACCAGTTGTTAACTAGTCTGTGTATCATACCTACAGTAGGACAGGTGTTAACTAGTCTGTGTATCATACCTACAGTAAACCAGTTGTTAACTAGTCTGTGTATCATACCTACAGTAAACCAGTTGTTAACTAGTCTGTGTATCATACCTACAGTAAACCAGTTGTTAACTAGTCTGTGTATCATACCTACAGTAAACCAGTTGTTAACTAGTCTGTGTATCATACCTACAGTAAACCAGTTGTTAACTAGTCTGTGTATCATACCTACAGTAAACCAGCTGTTAACTAGTCTGTGTATCATACCTACAGTAAACCAGTTGTTAACTAGTCTGTGTATCATACCTACAGTAAAACAGTTGTTAACTAGTCTGTGTATCATACCTACAGTAAACCAGTTGTTAACTAGTCTGTGTATCATACCTACAGTAAACCAGTTGTTAACTAGTCTGTGTATCATACCTACAGTAAACCAGTTGTTAACTAGTCTATGTATCATACCTACAGTAAACCAGTTGTTAACTAGTCTGTGTATCATACCTACAGTAAACCAGCTGTTAACTAGTGTGTGTATCATACCTAAAGTAAACCAGTTGTTAACTAGTCTGTGTATCATACCTACAGTAAACCAGTTGTTAACTAGTCTGTGTATCATACCTACAGTAAACCAGTTGTTAACTAGTCTGTGTATCATACCTACAGTAAACCAGTTGTTAACTAGTCTGTGTATCATACCTACAGTAAACCAGTTGTTAACTAGTCTGTGTATCATACCTACAGTAAACCAGTTGTTAACTAGTCTGTGTATCATACCTACAGTAAACCAGGTGTTAACTAGTCTGTGTATCATACCTACAGTAAACCAGTTGTTAACTAGTCTGTGTATCATACCTACAGTAGGACAGGTGTTAACTAGTCTGTGTATCATACCTACAGTAAACCAGTTGTTAACTACTCTGTGTATCATACCTACAGTAGGACAGTTGTTAACTAGTCTGTGTATCATACCTACAGTAAACCAGTTGTTAACTAGTCTGTGTATCATACCTACAGTAGGACAGGTGTTAACTAGTCTGTGTATCATACCTACAGTAAACCAGTTGTTAACTACTCTGTGTATCATACCTACAGTAGGACAGTTGTTAACTAGTCTGTGTATCATACCTACAGTAAACCAGTTGTTAACTAGTCTGTGTATCATACCTACAGTAAACCAGTTGTTAACTAGTCTGTGTATCATATCTACAGTAAACCAGTTGTTAACTAGTCTGTGTATCATACCTACAGTAAACCAGCTGATAACTAGTCTGTGTATCATACCTACAGTAAACCAGGTGTTAACTAGTCTGTGTATCATACCTACAGTAAACCAGTTGTTAACTAGTCTGTGTATCATACCTACAGTAAACCAGTTGTTAACTAGTCTGTGTATCATACCTACAGTAAACCAGTTGTTAACTAGTCTGTGTATCATACCTACAGTAAACCAGTTGTTAACTAGTCTGTGTATCATACCTACAGTAAACCAGTTGTTAACTAGTCTGTGTATCATACCTACAGTAAACCAGTTGTTAACTAGTCTGTGTATCATACCTACATTTGGCCAGTTGTTAACTAGTCTGTGTATCATACCTACAGTAAACCAGCTGTTAACTAGTCTGTGTATCATACCTACAGTAAACCAGGTGTTAACTAGTCTGTGTATCATACCTACAGTAAACCAGTTGTTAACTAGTCTGTGTATCATACCTACAGTAAACCAGTTGTTAACTAGTCTGTGTATCATACCTACAGTAGGACAGGTGTTAACTAGTCTGTGTATCATACCTACAGTAGGACAGGTGTTAACTAGTCTGTGTATCATACCTACAGTAAACCAGTTGTTAACTAGTCTGTGTATCATACCTACAGTAAACCAGTTGTTAACTAGTCTGTGTATCATACCTACAGTAAACCAGTTGTTAACTAGTCTGTGTATCATACCTACAGTAAACCAGTTGTTAACTAGTCTATGTATCATACCTAGAGTAAACCAGTTGTTAACTAGTCTGTGTATCATACCTACAGTAAACCAGCTGTTAACTAGTCTGTGTATCATACCTAAAGTAAACCAGTTGGTAACTAGTCTGTGTATCATACCTACAGTAAACCAGTTGTTAACTAGTCTGTGTATCATACCTACAGTAAACCAGTTGTTAACTAGTCTGTGTATCATACCTACAGTAAACCAGTTGTTAACTAGTCTGTGTATCATACCTACAGTAAACCAGTTGTTAACTAGTCTGTGTATCATACCTACAGTAAACCAGTTGTTAACTAGTCTGTGTATCATACCTACAGTAAACCAGTTGTTAACTAGTCTGTGTATCATACCTACAGTAAACCAGGTGTTAACTAGTCTGTGTATCATACCTACAGTAAACCAGTTGTTAACTAGTCTGTGTATCATACCTACAGTAAACCAGTTGTTAACTAGTCTGTGTATCATACCTACAGTAAACCAGTTGTTAACTAGTCTATGTATCATACCTAGAGTAAACCAGTTGTTAACTAGTCTGTGTATCATACCTACAGTAAACCAGCTGTTAACTAGTCTGTGTATCATACCTAAAGTAAACCAGTTGGTAACTAGTCTGTGTATCATACCTACAGTAAACCAGTTATTAACTAGTCTGTGTATCATACCTACAGTAAACCAGTTGTTAACTAGTCTGTGTATCATACCTACAGTAAACCAGTTGTTAACTAGTCTGTGTATCATACCTACAGTAAACCAGTTGTTAACTAGTCTGTGTATCATACCTACAGTAAACCAGTTGTTAACTAGTCTGTGTATCATACCTACAGTAAACCAGGTGTTAACTAGTCTGTGTATCATACCTACAGTAAACCAGTTGTTAACTAGTCTGTGTATCATACCTACAGTAGGACAGGTGTTAACTAGTCTGTGTATCATACCTACAGTAAACCAGTTGTTAACTACTCTGTGTATCATACCTACAGTAGGACAGTTGTTAACTAGTCTGTGTATCATACCTACAGTAAACCAGTTGTTAACTAGTCTGTGTATCATACCTACAGTAGGACAGGTGTTAACTAGTCTGTGTATCATACCTACAGTA
Source organism: Salvelinus fontinalis (assembly GCF_029448725.1). Classification (NCBI taxonomy): domain Eukaryota; kingdom Metazoa; phylum Chordata; class Actinopteri; order Salmoniformes; family Salmonidae; genus Salvelinus; species Salvelinus fontinalis. The sequence goes on along the minus strand of NC_074700.1, from coordinate 26,492,445 downwards.
AACCAGTTGTTAACTACTCTGTGTATCATACCTACAGTAGGACAGTTGTTAACTAGTCTGTGTATCATACCTACAGTAAACCAGTTGTTAACTAGTCTGTGTATCATACCTACAGTAAACCAGTTGTTAACTAGTCTGTGTATCATACCTACAGTAAACCAGTTGTTAACTAGTCTGTGTATCATACCTACAGTAGGACAGCTGTTAACTAGTCTGTGTATCATACCTACAGTAAACCAGTTGTTAACTAGTCTGTGTATCATACCTACAGTAGGACAGGTGTTAACTAGTCTGTGTATCATACCTACAGTAAACCAGGTGTTAACTAGTCTGTGTATCATACCTACAGTAAACCAGTTGTTAACTAGTCTGTATCATACCTACAGTAAACCAGTTGTTAACTAGTCTGTGTATCATACCTACAGTAAACCAGTTGTTAACTAGTCTGTGTATCATACCTACAGTAAACCAGTTGTTAACTAGTCTGTGTATCATACCTACAGTAAACCAGTTGTTAACTAGTCTGTGTATCATACCTACAGTAAACCAGTTGTTAACTAGTCTGTGTATCATACCTACAGTAAACCAGTTGTTAACTAGTCTGTGTATCATACCTACAGTAGGACAGCTGTTAACTAGTCTGTGTATCATACCTACAGTAAACCAGCTGTTAACTAGTCTGTGTATCATACCTACAGTAAACCAGTTGTTAACTAGTCTGTGTATCATACCTACAGTAAACCAGTTGTTAACTAGTCTGTGTATCATATCTACAGTAAACCAGTTGTTAACTAGTCTGTGTATCATACCTACAGTAAACCAGTTGGTAACTAGTCTGTGTATCATACCTACAGTAAACCAGTTGTTAACTAGTCTGTGTATCATACCTACAGTAAACCAGTTGTTAACTAGTCTGTGTATCATACCTACAGTAGGACAGGTGTTAACTAGTCTGTGTATCATACCTACAGTAAACCAGTTGTTAACTAGTCTGTGTATCATACCTACAGTAGGACAGTTGTTAACTAGTCTGTGTATCATACCTACAGTAGGACAGGTGTTAACTAGTCTGTGTATCATACCTACAGTAAACCAGTTGTTAACTACTCTGTGTATCATACCTACAGTAGGACAGGTGTTAACTAGTCTGTGTATCATACCTACAGTAAACCAGTTGTTAACTAGTCTGTGTATCATACCTACAGTAGGACAGGTGTTAACTAGTCTGTGTATCATACCTACAGTAAACCAGTTGTTACCTACTCTGTGTATCATACCTACAGTAGGACAGTTGTTAACTAGTCTGTGTATCATACCTACAGTAAACCAGTTGTTAACTAGTCTGTGTATCATACCTACAGTAAACCAGTTGTTAACTAGTCTGTGTATCATATCTACAGTAAACCAGTTGTTAACTAGTCTGTGTATCATACCTACAGTAAACCAGCTGATAACTAGTCTGTGTATCATACCTACAGTAAACCAGGTGTTAACTAGTCTGTGTATCATACCTACAGTAAACCAGCTGTTAACTAGTCTGTGTATCATACCTACAGTAAACCAGTTGTTAACTAGTCTGTGTATCATACCTACAGTAAACCAGTTGTTAACTAGTCTGTGTATCATACCTACAGTAAACCAGTTGTTAACTAGTCTGTGTATCATACCTACAGTAAACCAGTTGTTAACTAGTCTGTGTATCATACCTACAGTAAACCAGTTGTTAACTAGTCTGTGTATCATACCTACAGTAAACCAGTTGTTAACTAGTCTGTGTATCATACCTACAGTAAACCAGTTGTTAACTAGTCTGTGTATCATACCTACAGTAAACCAGTTGTTAACTAGTCTGTGTATCATACCTACAGTAGGACAGTTGTTAACTAGTCTGTGTATCATACCTACAGTAGGACAGTTGTTAACTAGTCTGTGTATCATACCTACAGTAAACCAGGTGTTAACTAGGCTGTGTATCATACCTACAGTAAACCAGTTGTTAACTAGTCTGTGTATCATACCTACAGTAAACCAGTTGTTAACTAGTCTGTGTATCATACCTACAGTAAACCAGCTGTTAACTAGTCTGTGTATCATACCTACAGTAAACCAGTTGTTAACTAGTCTGTGTATCATACCTACAGTCGGCCAGTTGTTAACTAGTCTGTGTATCATAACTACAGTAAACCAGCTGTTAACTAGTCTGTGTATCATACCTACAGTAAACCAGGTGTTAACTAGTCTGTGTATCATACCTACAGTAAACCAGTTGTTAACTAGTCTGTGTATCATACCTACAGTAAACCAGTTGTTAACTAGTCTGTGTATCATACCTACAGTAGGACAGGTGTTAACTAGTCTGTGTATCATACCTACAGTAAACCAGTTGTTAACTAGTCTGTGTATCATACCTACAGTAAACCAGTTGTTAACTAGTCTGTGTATCATACCTACAGTAAACCAGCTGTTAACTAGTCTGTGTATCATACCTACAGTAAACCAGTTATTAACTAGTCTGTGTATCATACCTACAGTCAGCCAGTTGTTAACTAGTCTGTGTATCATACCTACAGTAAACCAGCTGTTAACTAGTCTGTGTATCATACCTACAGTAAACCAGGTGTTAACTAGTCTGTGTATCATACCTACAGTAAACCAGTTGTTAACTAGTCTGTGTATCATACCTACAGTAGGACCAGTTGTTAACTAGTCTGTGTATCATACCTACAGTAAACCAGTTGTTAACTAGTCTGTGTATCATACCTACAGTAAACCAGTTGTTAACTAGTCTGTGTATCATATCTACAGTAAACCAGTTGTTAACTAGTCTGTGTATCATACCTACAGTAAACCAGCTGATAACTAGTCTGTGTATCATACCTACAGTAAACCAGGTGTTAACTAGTCTGTGTATCATACCTACAGTAAACCAGTTGTTAACTAGTCTGTGTATCATACCTACAGTAAACCAGTTGTTAACTAGTCTGTGTATCATACCTACAGTAAACCAGTTGTTAACTAGTCTGTGTATCATACCTACAGTCGGCCAGTTGTTAACTAGTCTGTGTATCATACCTACAGTAAACCAGCTGTTAACTAGTCTGTGTATCATACCTACAGTAAACCAGGTGTTAACTAGTCTGTGTATCATACCTACAGTAAACCAGTTGTTAACTAGTCTGTGTATCATACCTACAGTAAACCAGTTGTTAACTAGTCTGTGTATCATACCTACAGTAGGACAGGTGTTAACTAGTCTGTGTATCATACCTACAGTAGGACAGGTGTTAACTAGTCTGTGTATCATACCTACAGTAAACCAGTTGTTAACTAGTCTGTGTATCATTCCTACAGTAAACCAGTTGTTAACTAGTCTGTGTATCATACCTACAGTAAACCAGTTGTTAACTAGTCTGTGTATCATACCTACAGTAAACCAGTTGTTAACTAGTCTGTGTATCATACCTACAGTAAACCAGTTGTTAACTAGTCTGTGTATCATACCTACAGTAAACCAGCTGTTAACTAGTCTGTGTATCATACCTAAAGTAAACCAGTTGGTAACTAGTCTGTGTATCATACCTACAGTAAACCAGTTGTTAACTAGTCTGTGTATCATACCTACAGTAAACCAGTTGTTAACTAGTCTGTGTATCATACCTACAGTAAACCAGCTGTTAACTAGTCTGTGTATCATACCTACAGTAAACCAGTTGTTAACTAGTCTGTGTATCATACCTACAGTAAACCAGTTGTTAACTAGTCTGTGTATCATACCTACAGTAGGACAGTTGTTAACTAGTCTGTGTATCATACCTACAGTAAACCAGTTGTTAACTAGTCTGTGTATCATACCTACAGTAGGACAGGTGTTAACTAGTCTGTGTATCATACCTACAGTAAACCAGTTGTTAACTACTCTGTGTATCATACCTACAGTAGGACAGTTGTTAACTAGTCTGTGTATCATACCTACAGTAAACCAGGTGTTAACTAGTCTGTGTATCATACCTACAGTAAACCAGTTGTTAACTAGTCTGTGTATCATACCTACAGTAAACCAGCTGTTAACTAGTGTGTGTATCATACCTACAGTAAACCAGTTGTTAACTAGTCTGTGTATCATACCTACAGTAAACCAGTTGTTAACTAGTCTGTGTATCATACCTACAGTAAACCAGTTGTTAACTAGTCTGTGTATCATACCTACAGTAAACCAGTTGTTAACTAGTCTGTGTATCATACCTACAGTAAACCAGTTGTTAACTAGTCTGTGTATCATACCTACAGTAGGACAGCTGTTAACTAGTCTGTGTATCATACCTACAGTAAACCAGTTGTTAACTAGTCTGTGTATCATACCTACAGTAGGACAGGTGTTAACTAGTCTGTGTATCATACCTACAGTAAACCAGGTGTTAACTAGTCTGTGTATCATACCTACAGTAAACCAGTTGTTAACTAGTCTGTGTATCATACCTACAGTAAACCAGTTGTTAACTAGTCTGTGTATCATACCTACAGTAAACCAGTTGTTAACTAGTCTGTGTATCATACCTACAGTAAACCAGTTGTTAACTAGTCTATGTATCATACCTAGAGTAAACCAGTTGTTAACTAGTCTGTGTATCATACCTACAGTAGGACAGGTGTTAACTAGTCTGTGTATCATACCTACAGTAAACCAGTTGTTAACTAGTCTGTGTATCATACCTACAGTAAACCAGTTGTTAACTAGTCTGTGTATCATACCTACAGTAAACCAGTTGTTAACTAGTCTGTGTATCATACCTACAGTAAACCAGTTGTTAACTAGTCTATGTATCATACCTAGAGTAAACCAGTTGTTAACTAGTCTGTGTATCATACCTACAGTAAACCAGCTGTTAACTAGTCTGTGTATCATACCTAAAGTAAACCAGTTGGTAACTAGTCTGTGTATCATACCTACAGTAAACCAGTTGTTAACTAGTCTGTGTATCATACCTACAGTAAACCAGTTGTTAACTAGTCTGTGTATCATACCTACAGTAAACCAGTTGTTAACTAGTCTGTGTATCATACCTACAGTAAACCAGTTGTTAACTAGTCTGTGTATCATACCTACAGTAAACCAGTTGTTAACTAGTCTGTGTATCATACCTACAGTAAACCAGTTGTTAACTAGTCTGTGTATCATACCTACAGTAAACCAGGTGTTAACTAGTCTGTGTATCATACCTACAGTAAACCAGTTGTTAACTAGTCTGTGTATCATACCTACAGTAAACCAGTTGTTAACTAGTCTGTGTATCATACCTACAGTAAACCAGTTGTTAACTAGTCTATGTATCATACCTAGAGTAAACCAGTTGTTAACTAGTCTGTGTATCATACCTACAGTAAACCAGCTGTTAACTAGTCTGTGTATCATACCTAAAGTAAACCAGTTGGTAACTAGTCTGTGTATCATACCTACAGTAAACCAGTTATTAACTAGTCTGTGTATCATACCTACAGTAAACCAGTTGTTAACTAGTCTGTGTATCATACCTACAGTAAACCAGTTGTTAACTAGTCTGTGTATCATACCTACAGTAAACCAGTTGTTAACTAGTCTGTGTATCATACCTACAGTAAACCAGTTGTTAACTAGTCTGTGTATCATACCTACAGTAAACCAGGTGTTAACTAGTCTGTGTATCATACCTACAGTAAACCAGTTGTTAACTAGTCTGTGTATCATACCTACAGTAGGACAGGTGTTAACTAGTCTGTGTATCATACCTACAGTAAACCAGTTGTTAACTACTCTGTGTATCATACCTACAGTAGGACAGTTGTTAACTAGTCTGTGTATCATACCTACAGTAAACCAGTTGTTAACTAGTCTGTGTATCATACCTACAGTAGGACAGGTGTTAACTAGTCTGTGTATCATACCTACAGTAAACCAGTTGTTAACTACTCTGTGTATCATACCTACAGTAGGACAGTTGTTAACTAGTCTGTGTATCATACCTACAGTAAACCAGTTGTTAACTAGTCTGTGTATCATACCTACAGTAAACCAGTTGTTAACTAGTCTGTGTATCATACCTACAGTAAACCAGTTGTTAACTAGTCTGTGTATCATACCTACAGTAGGACAGCTGTTAACTAGTCTGTGTATCATACCTACAGTAAACCAGTTGTTAACTAGTCTGTGTATCATACCTACAGTAGGACAGGTGTTAACTAGTCTGTGTATCATACCTACAGTAAACCAGGTGTTAACTAGTCTGTGTATCATACCTACAGTAAACCAGTTGTTAACTAGTCTGTATCATACCTACAGTAAACCAGTTGTTAACTAGTCTGTGTATCATACCTACAGTAAACCAGTTGTTAACTAGTCTGTATCATACCTACAGTAAACCAGTTGTTAACTAGTCTGTGTATCATACCTACAGTAAACCAGTTGTTAACTAGTCTGTGTATCATACCTACAGTAAACCAGTTGTTAACTAGTCTGTGTATCATACCTACAGTAAACCAGTTGTTAACTAGTCTGTGTATCATACCTACAGTAAACCAGTTGTTAACTAGTCTGTGTATCATACCTACAGTAAACCAGTTGTTAACTAGTCTGTGTATCATACCTACAGTAGGACAGCTGTTAACTAGTCTGTGTATCATACCTACAGTAAACCAGCTGTTAACTAGTCTGTGTATCATACCTACAGTAAATCAGTTGTTAACTAGTCTGTGTATCATACCTACAGTAAACCAGTTGTTAACTAGTCTGTGTATCATATCTACAGTAAACCAGTTGTTAACTAGTCTGTGTATCATACCTACAGTAAACCAGTTGGTAACTAGTCTGTGTATCATACCTACAGTAAACCAGTTGTTAACTAGTCTGTGTATCATACCTACAGTAAACCAGTTGTTAACTAGTCTGTGTATCATACCTACAGTAGGACAGGTGTTAACTAGTCTGTGTATCATACCTACAGTAAACCAGTTGTTAACTAGTCTGTGTATCATACCTACAGTAGGACAGTTGTTAACTAGTCTGTGTATCATACCTACAGTAGGACAGGTGTTAACTAGTCTGTGTATCATACCTACAGTAAACCAGTTGTTAACTACTCTGTGTATCATACCTACAGTAGGACAGGTGTTAACTAGTCTGTGTATCATACCTACAGTAAACCAGTTGTTAACTAGTCTGTGTATCATACCTACAGTAGGACAGGTGTTAACTAGTCTGTGTATCATACCTACAGTAAACCAGTTGTTACCTACTCTGTGTATCATACCTACAGTAGGACAGTTGTTAACTAGTCTGTGTATCATACCTACAGTAAACCAGTTGTTAACTAGTCTGTGTATCATACCTACAGTAAACCAGTTGTTAACTAGTCTGTGTATCATATCTACAGTAAACCAGTTGTTAACTAGTCTGTGTATCATACCTACAGTAAACCAGCTGATAACTAGTCTGTGTATCATACCTACAGTAAACCAGGTGTTAACTAGTCTGTGTATCATACCTACAGTAAACCAGCTGTTAACTAGTCTGTGTATCATACCTACAGTAAACCAGTTGTTAACTAGTCTGTGTATCATACCTACAGTAAACCAGTTGTTAACTAGTCTGTGTATCATACCTACAGTAAACCAGTTGTTAACTAGTCTGTGTATCATACCTACAGTAAACCAGTTGTTAACTAGTCTGTGTATCATACCTACAGTAAACCAGTTGTTAACTAGTCTGTGTATCATACCTACAGTAAACCAGTTGTTAACTAGTCTGTGTATCATACCTACAGTAGGACAGTTGTTAACTAGTCTGTGTATCATACCTACAGTAGGACAGTTGTTAACTAGTCTGTGTATCATACCTACAGTAAACCAGGTGTTAACTAGGCTGTGTATCATACCTACAGTAAACCAGTTGTTAACTAGTCTGTGTATCATACCTACAGTAAACCAGTTGTTAACTAGTCTGTGTATCATACCTACAGTAAACCAGCTGTTAACTAGTCTGTGTATCATACCTACAGTAAACCAGTTGTTAACTAGTCTGTGTATCATACCTACAGTCGGCCAGTTGTTAACTAGTCTGTGTATCATAACTACAGTAAACCAGCTGTTAACTAGTCTGTGTATCATACCTACAGTAAACCAGGTGTTAACTAGTCTGTGTATCATACCTACAGTAAACCAGTTGTTAACTAGTCTGTGTATCATACATACAGTAAACCAGTTGTTAACTAGTCTGTGTATCATACCTACAGTAGGACAGGTGTTAACTAGTCTGTGTATCATACCTACAGTAAACCAGCTGATAACTAGTCTGTGTATCATACCTACAGTAAACCAGGTGTTAACTAGTCTGTGTATCATACCTACAGTAAACCAGCTGTTAACTAGTCTGTGTATCATACCTACAGTAAACCAGTTGTTAACTAGTCTGTGTATCATACCTACAGTAAACCAGTTGTTAACTAGTCTGTGTATCATACCTACAGTAAACCAGTTGTTAACTAGTCTGTGTATCATACCTACAGTAAACCAGTTGTTAACTAGTCTGTGTATCATACCTACAGTAAACCAGTTGTTAACTAGTCTGTGTATCATACCTACAGTAAACCAGTTGTTAACTAGTCTGTGTATCATACCTACAGTAAACCAGTTGTTAACTAGTCTGTGTATCATACCTACAGTAAACCAGTTGTTAACTAGTCTGTGTATCATACCTACAGTAAACCAGTTGTTAACTAGTCTGTGTATCATACCTACAGTAGGACAGTTGTTAACTAGTCTGTGTATCATACCTACAGTAGGACAGTTGTTAACTAGTCTGTGTATCATACCTACAGTAAACCAGGTGTTAACTAGTCTGTGTATCATACCTACAGTAAACCAGTTGTTAACTAGTCTGTGTATCATACCTACAGTAGGACCAGTTGTTAACTAGTCTGTGTATCATACCTACAGTAAACCAGTTGTTAACTAGTCTGTGTATCATACCTACAGTAAACCAGTTGTTAACTAGTCTGTGTATCATATCTACAGTAAACCAGTTGTTAACTAGTCTGTGTATCATACCTACAGTCAGCCAGTTGTTAACTAGTCTGTGTATCATACCTACAGTAAACCAGCTGTTAACTAGTCTGTGTATCATACCTACAGTAAACCAGGTGTTAACTAGTCTGTGTATCATACCTACAGTAAACCAGTTGTTAACTAGTCTGTGTATCATACCTACAGTAGGACCAGTTGTTAACTAGTCTGTGTATCATACCTACAGTAAACCAGTTGTTAACTAGTCTGTGTATCATACCTACAGTAAACCAGTTGTTAACTAGTCTGTGTATCATATCTACAGTAAACCAGTTGTTAACTAGTCTGTGTATCATACCTACAGTAAACCAGCTGATAACTAGTCTGTGTATCATACCTACAGTAAACCAGGTGTTAACTAGTCTGTGTATCATACCTACAGTAAACCAGTTGTTAACTAGTCTGTGTATCATACCTACAGTAAACCAGTTGTTAACTAGTCTGTGTATCATACCTACAGTAAACCAGTTGTTAACTAGTCTGTGTATCATACCTACAGTAAACCAGCTGTTAACTAGTCTGTGTATCATACCTACAGTAAACCAGTTATTAACTAGTCTGTGTATCATACCTACAGTAAACCAGCTGTTAACTAGTCTGTGTATCATACCTACAGTAAACCAGGTGTTAACTAGTCTGTGTATCATACCTACAGTAAACCAGTTGTTAACTAGTCTGTGTATCATACCTACAGTAAACCAGTTGTTAACTAGTCTGTGTATCATACCTACAGTAGGACAGGTGTTAACTAGTCTGTGTATCATACCTACAGTAAACCAGTTGTTAACTAGTCTGTGTATCATACCTACAGTCAGCCAGTTGTTAACTAGTCTGTGTATCATACCTACAGTAAACCAGCTGTTAACTAGTCTGTGTATCATACCTACAGTAAACCAGGTGTTAACTAGTCTGTGTATCATACCTACAGTAAACCAGTTGTTAACTAGTCTGTGTATCATACCTACAGTAGGACCAGTTGTTAACTAGTCTGTGTATCATACCTACAGTAAACCAGTTGTTAACTAGTCTGTGTATCATACCTACAGTAAACCAGTTGTTAACTAGTCTGTGTATCATATCTACAGTAAACCAGTTGTTAACTAGTCTGTGTATCATACCTACAGTAAACCAGCTGATAACTAGTCTGTGTATCATACCTACAGTAAACCAGGTGTTAACTAGTCTGTGTATCATACCTACAGTAAACCAGTTGTTAACTAGTCTGTGTATCATACCTACAGTAAACCAGTTGTTAACTAGTCTGTGTATCATACCTACAGTAGGACAGGTGTTAACTAGTCTGTGTATCATACCTACAGTAAACCAGTTGTTAACTAGTCTGTGTATCATACCTACAGTAAACCAGTTGTTAACTAGTCTGTGTATCATACCTACAGTAAACCAGCTGTTAACTAGTCTGTGTATCATACCTACAGTAAACCAGTTATTAACTAGTCTGTGTATCATACCTACAGTCAGCCAGTTGTTAACTAGTCTGTGTATCATACCTACAGTAAACCAGCTGTTAACTAGTCTGTGTATCATACCTACAGTAAACCAGGTGTTAACTAGTCTGTGTATCATACCTACAGTAAACCAGTTGTTAACTAGTCTGTGTATCATACCTACAGTAGGACCAGTTGTTAACTAGTCTGTGTATCATACCTACAGTAAACCAGTTGTTAACTAGTCTGTGTATCATACCTACAGTAAACCAGTTGTTAACTAGTCTGTGTATCATATCTACAGTAAACCAGTTGTTAACTAGTCTGTGTATCATACCTACAGTCAGCCAGTTGTTAACTAGTCTGTGTATCATACCTACAGTAAACCAGCTGTTAACTAGTCTGTGTATCATACCTACAGTAAACCAGGTGTTAACTAGTCTGTGTATCATACCTACAGTAAACCAGTTGTTAACTAGTCTGTGTATCATACCTACAGTAGGACCAGTTGTTAACTAGTCTGTGTATCATACCTACAGTAAACCAGTTGTTAACTAGTCTGTGTATCATACCTACAGTAAACCAGTTGTTAACTAGTCTGTGTATCATATCTACAGTAAACCAGTTGTTAACTAGTCTGTGTATCATACCTACAGTAAACCAGCTGATAACTAGTCTGTGTATCATACCTACAGTAAACCAGGTGTTAACTAGTCTGTGTATCATACCTACAGTAAACCAGTTGTTAACTAGTCTGTGTATCATACCTACAGTAAACCAGTTGTTAACTAGTCTGTGTATCATACCTACAGTAAACCAGTTGTTAACTAGTCTGTGTATCATACCTACAGTAAACCAGCTGTTAACTAGTCTGTGTATCATACCTACAGTAAACCAGTTATTAACTAGTCTGTGTATCATACCTACAGTAAACCAGCTGTTAACTAGTCTGTGTATCATACCTACAGTAAACCAGGTGTTAACTAGTCTGTGTATCATACCTACAGTAAACCAGTTGTTAACTAGTCTGTGTATCATACCTACAGTAAACCAGTTGTTAACTAGTCTGTGTATCATACCTACAGTAGGACAGGTGTTAACTAGTCTGTGTATCATACCTACAGTAAACCAGTTGTTAACTAGTCTGTGTATCATACCTACAGTAAACCAGTTGTTAACTAGTCTGTGTATCATACCTACAGTAAACCAGCTGTTAACTAGTCTGTGTATCATACCTACAGTAAACCAGTTATTAACTAGTCTGTGTATCATACCTACAGTCAGCCAGTTGTTAACTAGTCTGTGTATCATACCTACAGTAAACCAGCTGTTAACTAGTCTGTGTATCATACCTACAGTAAACCAGGTGTTAACTAGTCTGTGTATCATACCTACAGTAAACCAGTTGTTAACTAGTCTGTGTATCATACCTACAGTAGGACCAGTTGTTAACTAGTCTGTGTATCATACCTACAGTAAACCAGTTGTTAACTAGTCTGTGTATCATACCTACAGTAAACCAGTTGTTAACTAGTCTGTGTATCATATCTACAGTAAACCAGTTGTTAACTAGTCTGTGTATCATACCTACAGTAAACCAGCTGATAACTAGTCTGTGTATCATACCTAGAGTAAACCAGGTGTTAACTAGTCTGTGTATCATACCTACAGTAAACCAGTTGTTAACTAGTCTGTGTATCATACCTACAGTAAACCAGTTGTTAACTAGTCTGTGTATCATACCTACAGTAAACCAGTTGTTAACTAGTCTGTGTATCATACCTACAGTAAACCAGCTGTTAACTAGTCTGTGTATCATACCTACAGTAAACCAGTTGTTAACTAGTCTGTGTATCATACCTACAGTCGGCCAGTTGTTAACTAGTCTGTGTATCATACCTACAGTAAACCAGCTGTTAACTAGTCTGTGTATCATACCTACAGTAAACCAGGTGTTAACTAGTCTGTGTATCATACCTACAGTAAACCAGTTGTTAACTAGTCTGTGTATCATACCTACAGTAAACCAGTTGTTAACTAGTCTGTGTATCATACCTACAGTAGGACAGGTGTTAACTAGTCTGTGTATCATACCTACAGTAGGACAGGTGTTAACTAGTCTGTGTATCATACCTACAGTAAACCAGTTGTTAACTAGTCTGTGTATCATTCCTACAGTAAACCAGTTGTTAACTAGTCTGTGTATCATACCTACAGTAAACCAGTTGTTAACTAGTCTGTGTATCATACCTACAGTAAACCAGTTGTTAACTAGTCTGTGTATCATACCTACAGTAAACCAGTTGTTAACTAGTCTGTGTATCATACCTACAGTAAACCAGCTGTTAACTAGTCTGTGTATCATACCTAAAGTAAACCAGTTGGTAACTAGTCTGTGTATCATACCTACAGTAAACCAGTTGTTAACTAGTCTGTGTATCATACCTACAGTAAACCAGTTGTTAACTAGTCTGTGTATCATACCTACAGTAAACCAGCTGTTAACTAGTCTGTGTATCATACCTACAGTAAACCAGTTGTTAACTAGTCTGTGTATCATACCTACAGTAAACCAGTTGTTAACTAGTCTGTGTATCATACCTACAGTAGGACAGTTGTTAACTAGTCTGTGTATCATACCTACAGTAAACCAGTTGTTAACTAGTCTGTGTATCATACCTACAGTAGGACAGGTGTTAACTAGTCTGTGTATCATACCTACAGTAAACCAGTTGTTAACTACTCTGTGTATCATACCTACAGTAGGACAGTTGTTAACTAGTCTGTGTATCATACCTACAGTAAACCAGTTGTTAACTACTCTGTGTATCATACCTACAGTAGGACAGTTGTTAACTAGTCTGTGTATCATACCTACAGTAAACCAGGTGTTAACTAGTCTGTGTATCATACCTACAGTAAACCAGTTGTTAACTAGTCTGTGTATCATACCTACAGTAAACCAGCTGTTAACTAGTGTGTGTATCATACCTACAGTAAACCAGTTGTTAACTAGTCTGTGTATCATACCTACAGTAAACCAGTTGTTAACTAGTCTGTGTATCATACCTACAGTAAACCAGTTGTTAACTAGTCTGTGTATCATACCTACAGTAAACCAGTTGTTAACTAGTCTGTGTATCATACCTACAGTAAACCAGTTGTTAACTAGTCTGTGTATCATACCTACAGTAGGACAGCTGTTAACTAGTCTGTGTATCATACCTACAGTAAACCAGTTGTTAACTAGTCTGTGTATCATACCTACAGTAGGACAGGTGTTAACTAGTCTGTGTATCATACCTACAGTAAACCAGGTGTTAACTAGTCTGTGTATCATACCTACAGTAAACCAGTTGTTACCTAGTCTGTGTATCATACCTACAGTAAACCAGTTGTTAACTAGTCTGTGTATCATACCTACAGTAAACCAGTTGTTAACTAGTCTGTGTATCATACCTACAGTAAACCAGTTGTTAACTAGTCTATGTATCATACCTAGAGTAAACCAGTTGTTAACTAGTCTGTGTATCATACCTACAGTAGGACAGCTGTTAACTAGTCTGTGTATCATACCTACAGTAAACCAGCTGTTAACTAGTCTGTGTATCATACCTACAGTAAACCAGTTGTTAACTAGTCTGTGTATCATACCTACAGTAGGACAGTTGTTAACTAGTCTGTGTATCATACCTACAGTAAACCAGTTGTTAACTAGTCTGTGTATCATACCTACAGTAAACCAGTTGTTAACTAGTTTGTGTATCATACCTACAGTAGGACAGGTGTTAACTAGTCTGTGTATCATACCTACAGTAAACCAGTTGTTAACTAGTCTGTGTATCATACCTACAGTAAACCAGTTGTTAACTAGTCTGTGTATCATACCTACAGTAAACCAGTTGGTAACTAGTCTGCGTATCATACCTACAGTAAACCAGTTGTTAACTAGTCTGTGTATCATACCTACAGTAAACCAGGTGTTAACTAGTCTGTGTATCATACCTACAGTAAACCAGTTGTTAACTAGTCTGTGTATCATACCTACAGTAGGACAGGTGTTAACTAGTCTGTGTATCATACCTACAGTAAACCAGTTGTTAACTACTCTGTGTATCATACCTACAGTAGGACAGTTGTTAACTAGTCTGTGTATCATACCTACAGTAAACCAGTTGTTAACTAGTCTGTGTATCATACCTACAGTAAACCAGTTGTTAACTAGTCTGTGTATCATATCTACAGTAAACCAGTTGTTAACTAGTCTGTGTATCATACCTACAGTAAACCAGGTGTTAACTAGTCTGTGTATCATACCTACAGTAAACCAGGTGTTAACTAGTCTGTGTATCATACCTACAGTAAACCAGTTGTTAACTAGTCTGTGTATCATACCTACAGTAAACCAGTTGTTAACTAGTCTGTGTATCATACCTACAGTAAACCAGTTGTTAACTAGTCTCTGTATCATACCTACAGTAAACCAGTTGTTAACTAGTCTGTGTATCATACCTACAGTAGGACAGTTGTTAACTAGTCTGTGTATCATACCTACAGTAAACCAGTTGTTAACTAGTCTGTGTATCATACCTACAGTAGGACAGGTGTTAACTAGTCTGTGTATCATACCTACAGTAAACCAGTTGTTAACTACTCTGTGTATCATACCTACAGTAGGACAGTTGTTAACTAGTCTGTGTATCATACCTACAGTAAACCAGTTGTTAACTAGTCTGTGTATCATACCTACAGTAAACCAGTTGTTAACTAGTCTGTGTATCATACCTACAGTAAACCAGTTGTTAACTAGTCTGTGTATCATACCTACAGTAAACCAGTTGTTAACTAGTCTGTGTATCATACCTACAGTAGGACAGCTGTTAACTAGTCTGTGTATCATACCTACAGTAGGACAGGTGTTAACTAGTCTGTGTATCATACCTACAGTAAACCAGGTGTTAACTAGTCTGTGTATCATACCTACAGTAAACCAGTTGTTAACTAGTCTGTATCATACCTACAGTAAACCAGTTGTTAACTAGTCTGTGTATCATACCTACAGTAAACCAGTTGTTAACTAGTCTGTGTATCATACCTACAGTAAACCAGTTGTTAACTAGTCTGTGTATCATACCTACAGTAAACCAGTTGTTAACTAGTCTGTGTATCATACCTACAGTAAACCAGTTGTTAACTAGTCTGTGTATCATACCTACAGTAAACCAGTTGTTAACTAGTCTGTGTATCATACCTACAGTAGGACAGCTGTTAACTAGTCTGTGTATCATACCTACAGTAAACCAGCTGTTAACTAGTCTGTGTATCATACCTACAGTAAACCAGTTGTTAACTAGTCTGTGTATCATACCTACAGTAAACCAGTTGTTAACTAGTCTGTGTATCATATCTACAGTAAACCAGTTGTTAACTAGTCTGTGTATCATACCTACAGTAAACCAGTTGGTAACTAGTCTGTGTATCATACCTACAGTAAACCAGTTGTTAACTAGTCTGTGTATCATACCTACAGTAAACCAGTTGTTAACTAGTCTGTGTATCATACCTACAGTAGGACAGGTGTTAACTAGTCTGTGTATCATACCTACAGTAAACCAGTTGTTAACTAGTCTGTGTATCATACCTACAGTAGGACAGTTGTTAACTAGTCTGTGTATCATACCTACAGTAGGACAGGTGTTAACTAGTCTGTGTATCATACCTACAGTAAACCAGTTGTTAACTACTCTGTGTATCATACCTACAGTAGGACAGGTGTTAACTAGTCTGTGTATCATACCTACAGTAAACCAGTTGTTAACTAGTCTGTGTATCATACCTACAGTAGGACAGGTGTTAACTAGTCTGTGTATCATACCTACAGTAAACCAGTTGTTACCTACTCTGTGTATCATACCTACAGTAGGACAGTTGTTAACTAGTCTGTGTATCATACCTACAGTAAACCAGTTGTTAACTAGTCTGTGTATCATACCTACAGTAAACCAGTTGTTAACTAGTCTGTGTATCATATCTACAGTAAACCAGTTGTTAACTAGTCTGTGTATCATACCTACAGTAAACCAGCTGATAACTAGTCTGTGTATCATACCTACAGTAAACCAGGTGTTAACTAGTCTGTGTATCATACCTACAGTAAACCAGCTGTTAACTAGTCTGTGTATCATACCTACAGTAAACCAGTTGTTAACTAGTCTGTGTATCATACCTACAGTAAACCAGTTGTTAACTAGTCTGTGTATCATACCTACAGTAAACCAGTTGTTAACTAGTCTGTGTATCATACCTACAGTAAACCAGTTGTTAACTAGTCTGTGTATCATACCTACAGTAAACCAGTTGTTAACTAGTCTGTGTATCATACCTACAGTAGGACAGTTGTTAACTAGTCTGTGTATCATACCTACAGTAGGACAGTTGTTAACTAGTCTGTGTATCATACCTACAGTAAACCAGGTGTTAACTAGGCTGTGTATCATACCTACAGTAAACCAGTTGTTAACTAGTCTGTGTATCATACCTACAGTAAACCAGTTGTTAACTAGTCTGTGTATCATACCTACAGTAAACCAGCTGTTAACTAGTCTGTGTATCATACCTACAGTAAACCAGTTGTTAACTAGTCTGTGTATCATACCTACAGTCGGCCAGTTGTTAACTAGTCTGTGTATCATAACTACAGTAAACCAGCTGTTAACTAGTCTGTGTATCATACCTACAGTAAACCAGGTGTTAACTAGTCTGTGTATCATACCTACAGTAAACCAGTTGTTAACTAGTCTGTGTATCATACCTACAGTAAACCAGTTGTTAACTAGTCTGTGTATCATACCTACAGTAGGACAGGTGTTAACTAGTCTGTGTATCATACCTACAGTAAACCAGTTGTTAACTAGTCTGTGTATCATACCTACAGTAAACCAGTTGTTAACTAGTCTGTGTATCATACCTACAGTAAACCAGCTGTTAACTAGTCTGTGTATCATACCTACAGTAAACCAGTTATTAACTAGTCTGTGTATCATACCTACAGTCAGCCAGTTGTTAACTAGTCTGTGTATCATACCTACAGTAAACCAGCTGTTAACTAGTCTGTGTATCATACCTACAGTAAACCAGGTGTTAACTAGTCTGTGTATCATACCTACAGTAAACCAGTTGTTAACTAGTCTGTGTATCATACCTACAGTAGGACCAGTTGTTAACTAGTCTGTGTATCATACCTACAGTAAACCAGTTGTTAACTAGTCTGTGTATCATACCTACAGTAAACCAGTTGTTAACTAGTCTGTGTATCATATCTACAGTAAACCAGTTGTTAACTAGTCTGTGTATCATACCTACAGTAAACCAGCTGATAACTAGTCTGTGTATCATACCTACAGTAAACCAGGTGTTAACTAGTCTGTGTATCATACCTACAGTAAACCAGTTGTTAACTAGTCTGTGTATCATACCTACAGTAAACCAGTTGTTAACTAGTCTGTGTATCATACCTACAGTAAACCAGTTGTTAACTAGTCTGTGTATCATACCTACAGTAAACCAGCTGTTAACTAGTCTGTGTATCATACCTACAGTAAACCAGTTGTTAACTAGTCTGTGTATCATACCTACAGTCGGCCAGTTGTTAACTAGTCTGTGTATCATACCTACAGTAAACCAGCTGTTAACTAGTCTGTGTATCATACCTACAGTAAACCAGGTGTTAACTAGTCTGTGTATCATACCTACAGTAAACCAGTTGTTAACTAGTCTGTGTATCATACCTACAGTAAACCAGTTGTTAACTAGTCTGTGTATCATACCTACAGTAGGACAGGTGTTAACTAGTCTGTGTATCATACCTACAGTAGGACAGGTGTTAACTAGTCTGTGTATCATACCTACAGTAAACCAGTTGTTAACTAGTCTGTGTATCATTCCTACAGTAAACCAGTTGTTAACTAGTCTGTGTATCATACCTACAGTAAACCAGTTGTTAACTAGTCTGTGTATCATACCTACAGTAAACCAGTTGTTAACTAGTCTGTGTATCATACCTACAGTAAACCAGTTGTTAACTAGTCTGTGTATCATACCTACAGTAAACCAGCTGTTAACTAGTCTGTGTATCATACCTAAAGTAAACCAGTTGGTAACTAGTCTGTGTATCATACCTACAGTAAACCAGTTGTTAACTAGTCTGTGTATCATACCTACAGTAAACCAGTTGTTAACTAGTCTGTGTATCATACCTACAGTAAACCAGCTGTTAACTAGTCTGTGTATCATACCTACAGTAAACCAGTTGTTAACTAGTCTGTGTATCATACCTACAGTAAACCAGTTGTTAACTAGTCTGTGTATCATACCTACAGTAGGACAGTTGTTAACTAGTCTGTGTATCATACCTACAGTAAACCAGTTGTTAACTAGTCTGTGTATCATACCTACAGTAGGACAGGTGTTAACTAGTCTGTGTATCATACCTACAGTAAACCAGTTGTTAACTACTCTGTGTATCATACCTACAGTAGGACAGTTGTTAACTAGTCTGTGTATCATACCTACAGTAAACCAGTTGTTAACTACTCTGTATCATACCTACAGTAGGACAGTTGTTAACTAGTCTGTGTATCATACCTACAGTAAACCAGGTGTTAACTAGTCTGTGTATCATACCTACAGTAAACCAGTTGTTAACTAGTCTGTGTATCATACCTACAGTAAACCAGCTGTTAACTAGTGTGTGTATCATACCTACAGTAAACCAGTTGTTAACTAGTCTGTGTATCATACCTACAGTAAACCAGTTGTTAACTAGTCTGTGTATCATACCTACAGTAAACCAGTTGTTAACTAGTCTGTGTATCATACCTACAGTAAACCAGTTGTTAACTAGTCTGTGTATCATACCTACAGTAAACCAGTTGTTAACTAGTCTGTGTATCATACCTACAGTAGGACAGCTGTTAACTAGTCTGTGTATCATACCTACAGTAAACCAGTTGTTAACTAGTCTGTGTATCATACCTACAGTAGGACAGGTGTTAACTAGTCTGTGTATCATACCTACAGTAAACCAGGTGTTAACTAGTCTGTGTATCATACCTACAGTAAACCAGTTGTTAACTAGTCTGTGTATCATACCTACAGTAAACCAGTTGTTAACTAGTCTGTGTATCATACCTACAGTAAACCAGTTGTTAACTAGTCTGTGTATCATACCTACAGTAAACCAGTTGTTAACTAGTCTGTGTATCATACCTACAGTAAACCAGTTGTTAACTAGTCTGTGTATCATACCTAGAGTAAACCAGTTGTTAACTAGTCTGTGTATCATACCTACAGTAGGACAGCTGTTAACTAGTCTGTGTATCATACCTACAGTAAACCAGCTGTTAACTAGTCTGTGTATCATACCTACAGTAAACCAGTTGTTAACTAGTCTGTGTATCATACCTACAGTAGGACAGTTGTTAACTAGTCTGTGTATCATACCTACAGTAAAACAGTTGTTAACTAGTCTGTGTATCATACCTACAGTAAACCAGTTGTTAACTAGTTTGTGTATCATACCTACAGTAGGACAGGTGTTAACTAGTCTGTGTATCATACCTACAGTAAACCAGTTGTTAACTAGTCTGTGTATCATACCTACAGTAAACCAGTTGTTAACTAGTCTGTGTATCATACCTACAGTAAACCAGTTGGTAACTAGTCTGCGTATCATACCTACAGTAAACCAGTTGTTAACTAGTCTGTGTATCATACCTACAGTAAACCAGGTGTTAACTAGTCTGTGTATCATACCTACAGTAAACCAGTTGTTAACTAGTCTGTGTATCATACCTACAGTAGGACAGGTGTTAACTAGTCTGTGTATCATACCTACAGTAAACCAGTTGTTAACTACTCTGTGTATCATACCTACAGTAGGACAGTTGTTAACTAGTCTGTGTATCATACCTACAGTAAACCAGTTGTTAACTAGTCTGTGTATCATACCTACAGTAAACCAGTTGTTAACTAGTCTGTGTATCATATCTACAGTAAACCAGTTGTTAACTAGTCTGTGTATCATACCTAAAGTAAACCAGGTGTTAACTAGTCTGTGTATCATACCTACAGTAAACCAGGTGTTAACTAGTCTGTGTATCATACCTACAGTAAACCAGTTGTTAACTAGTCTGTGTATCATACCTACAGTAAACCAGCTGTTAACTAGTCTGTGTATCATACCTACAGTAAACCAGTTGTTAACTAGTCTGTGTATCATACCTACAGTAAACCAGTTGTTAACTAGTCTGTGTATCATATCTACAGTAAACCAGTTGTTAACTAGTCTGTGTATCATACCTACAGTAAACCAGTTGGTAACTAGTCTGTGTATCATACCTACAGTAAACCAGTTGTTAACTAGTCTGTGTATCATATCTACAGTAAACCAGTTGTTAACTAGTCTGTGTATCATACCTACAGTAAACCAGTTGGTAACTAGTCTGTGTATCATACCTACAGTAAACCAGTTGTTAACTAGTCTGTGTATCATACCTACAGTAAACCAGTTGTTAACTAGTCTGTGTATCATACCTACAGTAGGACAGGTGTTAACTAGTCTGTGTATCATACCTACAGTAAACCAGTTGTTAACTAGTCTGTGTATCATACCTACAGTAGGACAGTTGTTAACTAGTCTGTGTATCATACCTACAGTAAACCAGTTGTTAACTAGTCTGTGTATCATACCTACAGTAAACCAGTTGTTAACTAGTCTGTGTATCATACCTACAGTAGGACAGGTGTTAACTAGTCTGTGTATCATACCTACAGTAAACCAGTTGTTAACTAGTCTGTGTATCATACCTACAGTAAACCAGTTGTTAACTACTCTGTGTATCATACCTACAGTAGGACAGTTGTTAACTAGTCTGTGTATCATACCTACAGTAGGACAGTTGTTAACTAGTCTGTGTATCATACCTACAGTAAACCAGCTGTTAACTAGTCTGTGTATCATACCTACAGTAAACCAGTTGTTAACTAGTCTGTGTATCATACCTACAGTAGGACAGGTGTTAACTAGTCTGTGTATCATACCTACAGTAGGACAGTTGTTAACTAGTCTGTGTATCATACCTACAGTAAACCAGTTGTTAACTACTCTGTGTATCATACCTACAGTAGGACAGTTGTTAACTAGTCTGTGTATCATACCTACAGTAAACCAGTTGTTAACTAGTCTGTGTATCATACCTACAGTAAACCAGTTGTTAACTAGTCTGTGTATCATACCTACAGTAAACCAGCTGTTAACTAGTCTGTGTATCATACCTACAGTAAACCAGCTGTTAACTAGTGTGTGTATCATACCTACAGTAAACCAGTTGTTAACTAGTCTGTGTATCATACCTACAGTAAACCAGTTGTTAACTAGTCTGTGTATCATACCTACAGTAAACCAGTTGTTAACTAGTCTGTGTATCATACCTACAGTAAACCAGTTGTTAACTAGTCTGTGTATCATACCTACAGTAAACCAGTTGTTAACTAGTCTGTGTATCATACCTACAGTAGGACAGCTGTTAACTAGTCTGTGTATCATACCTACAGTAAACCAGTTGTTAACTAGTCTGTGTATCATACCTACAGTAGGACAGGTGTTAACTAGTCTGTGTATCATACCTACAGTAAACCAGTTGTTAACTAGTCTGTGTATCATACCTACAGTAAACCAGTTGTTAACTACTCTGTGTATCATACCTACAGTAGGACAGTTGTTAACTAGTCTGTGTATCATACCTACAGTAGGACAGTTGTTAACTAGTCTGTGTATCATACCTACAGTAAACCAGCTGTTAACTAGTCTGTGTATCATACCTACAGTAAACCAGTTGTTAACTAGTCTGTGTATCATACCTACAGTAAACCAGTTGTTAACTAGTCTGTGTATCATACCTACAGTAGGACAGGTGTTAACTAGTCTGTGTATCATACCTACAGTAGGACAGTTGTTAACTAGTCTGTGTATCATACCTACAGTAAACCAGTTGTTAACTACTCTGTGTATCATACCTACAGTAGGACAGTTGTTAACTAGTCTGTGTATCATACCTACAGTAAACCAGTTGTTAACTAGTCTGTGTATCATACCTACAGTAAACCAGTTGTTAACTAGTCTGTGTATCATACCTACAGTAAACCAGTTGTTAACTAGTCTGTGTATCATACCTACAGTAAACCAGTTGTTAACTAGTCTGTGTATCATACCTACAGTAAACCAGTTGTTAACTAGTCTGTGTATCATACCTACAGTAAACCAGTTGTTAACTAGTCTGTGTATCATACCTACAGTAAACCAGTTGTTAACTAGTCTGTGTATCATACCTACAGTAAACCAGTTGTTAACTAGTCTGTGTATCATACCTACAGTAGGACAGCTGTTAACTAGTCTGTGTATCATACCTACAGTAAACCAGTTGTTAACTAGTCTGTGTATCATACCTACAGTAGGACAGCTGTTAACTAGTCTGTGTATCATACCTACAGTAAACCAGTTGTTAACTAGTCTGTGTATCATACCTACAGTAAACCAGTTGTTAACTAGTCTGTGTATCATACCTACAGTAAACCAGTTGTTAACTAGTCTGTGTATCATACCTACAGTAAACCAGTTGTTAACTAGTCTGTGTATCATACCTACAGTAGGACAGTTGTTAACTAGTCTGTGTATCATACCTACAGTAGGACAGCTGTTAACTAGTCTGTGTATCATACCTACAGTAAACCAGTTGTTAACTAGTCTGTGTATCATACCTACAGTAAACCAGCTGTTAACTAGTCTGTGTATCATACCTATAGTAAACCAGTTGTTAACTAGTCTGTGTATCATACCCACAGTAAACCAGTTGTTAACTAGTCTGTGTATCATACCTACAGTAAACCAGTTGGTAACTAGTCTGTGTATCATACCTACAGTAAACCAGCTGTTAACTAGTCTGTGTATCATACCTACAGTAGGACAGTTGTTAACTAGTCTGTGTATCATACCTACAGTAAACCAGTTGTTAACTAGTCTGTGTATCATACCTACAGTAAACCAGTTGGTAACTAGTCTGTGTATCATACCTACAGTAAACCAGCTGTTAACTAGTCTGTGTATCATACCCACAGTAAACCAGTTGTTAACTAGTCTGTGTATCATACCTACAGTAAACCAGTTGTTAACTAGTCTGTGTATCATACCTACAGTAGGACAGTTCTTACGGCCTTCATAGAGGACAGCTATAACCCTGGCGCTATTACTGTTAACTAGTCTGTGTATCATACCTACAGTAGGACAGTTGTTAAGGTCTTCATAGAGGACAGCTATAACCCTGGCGCTATTACTGTTAACTAGTCTGTGTATCATACCTACAGTAAACCAGTTGTTAACTAGTCTGTGTATCATACCTACAGTAGGACAGTTCTTACGGCCTTCATAGAGGACAGCTATAACCCTGGCGCTATTACTGTTAACTAGTCTGTGTATCATACCTACAGTAGACCAGTTGTTACGGTCTTCATAGAGGACCGCTATAACCCTGGCGCTATTACTGTTAACTAGTCTGTGTATCATACCTACAGTAGACCAGTTGTTACGGTCTTCATAGAGGACCGCTATAACCCTGGCGCTATTACTGTTAACTAGTCTGTGTATCATACCTACAGTAGACCAGTTGTTACGGTCTTCATAGAGGACAGCTATAACCCTGGCGCTATTACTGTTATCGGTTCAACAATCACTCAGCTACGCGCCTGAAAATAATTCCGCTCAGTGACGTCATCAGTCACAACGTACAACGAAGCCTCTATGCAGCAGAGCCTGACCCATCAACAAGTCCCGTCCATTTCAATGCAATCCCTTCTCTCCCTGCCCCCTTTTCACAGAGCTCTTCAGATGCATAACTTTTAAGGTCTTTTTTTTTTTTCCTTCTTGGTGAAGTTTGTTTCAGGCGAAAGATGACGTACCTTGTTCTGGGACCTATAGCAGGGTTCTGTAGCAGCAGTATGTCGGGTTCTTCCGGAGACGGTCGCCTCTATGCCTTACATGACGACATCTCATCACAGCCGAACAGACACACTGCATAACCTTCACCAGTTGGATGTTGAGATAAAAAAAAAATGACAACTTTATGAATCAGACTTTTATAAAAAAAAAAGTTGTAGAAAGAGTTGGAAAAGTATTCGTCGCCCAATCGCCGCTTGCTCTGTCGGTCGTAGCTCCCGTTTCCAAGCTCACTCCACGGTTCTAATATCCCGTTGGACCGGAGAGATGATCAGGGACCGTACTTAGCTCAGGGCAGAGGGCAGGGGTGAGGATAGTCTGCTGCAGTCACGTTCCTGTCCCGCCCTGGACTAGCAGCTCTTCCATGGAGCCCCGGCAGAGACGGGCATCAGTAGAGGTAGTGTAGCCGCGAAGAGGGAGAGCAGGCTGGGGTTAGCACACACATCAGCCCGTTGTTAGCTGGCCTGGAACGGACACTTCTCACAACACAACTGAGTTAGCTAGCTACAGTAGCTAAACATTCTAGTTAACTACCTAGTTAGTTAACGAGCTACTTCTGCTTTCCGCCGCGTCTGTCAGTCTTCCGGTCTTCTCTCTCTCTCCAGGAAAAAGAAGGGTCGCGTTCTGCTCTCACACTATCTAGCTACATGTTTATTTATCTTTGGCAAACTGTTGACAACTTGCATAAACCCGGAAGTTCCGCCCCGTGTTTATGGCGCCCTGGTGACCCCTGCTGGCCTGATCAAAGTACTACTGTCTCCCTCCAGCGGATGGCGGGAGTGGGATGGGGCCTGAGGCCATCGAAGAGGCGTGTACACGTGGGGAACTTGGTGTAGAGACAGGAGGAGCAATGATTTAATTTTTTTATTTAGCTTTTATTTAACTTGGCAGGTCAGTTAAGAACAATATTCTTATTTACAATGACGGCCTAGGAACAGTGCCTTGTTCAGGGGCAGAATTACAGATTTTGACCTTGTCAGCTCAGGGATTTGATCCAGCAACCTTTCAGTTACTGTCCCAACGCTCTAACCACTAGGCTACCTGCCGCCCCCAACGTAGCCCAGATAGCCGGGTGTTATTCATGATAATAGCCCGTAGCTGGGTGTTATTCATGATAATAGCCCGTAGCTGGGTGTTATTCATGATAATAGCCCGTAGCTGGGTGTTATTCATGATAATAGCCCGTAGCTGTGTGTTATTCATGATAATAGCCCGTAGCTGGGTGTTATTCATGGTAATAGCCCGTAGCTGGGTGTTATTCATGATAATAGCCCGTAGCTGGGTGTTATTCATGGTAATAGCCCGTAGCTGGGTGTTATTCATGGTAATAGCCCGTAGCTGGGTGTTATTCATGATAATAGCCCGTAGCTGGGTGTTATTCATGATAATAGCCCGTAGCTGGGTGTTATTCATGATAATAGCCCGTAGCTGGGTGTTATTCATGATAATAGCCCGTAGCTGGGTGTTATTCATGATAATAGCCCGTAGCTGTGTGTTATTCATGATAATAGCCCGTAGCTGGGTGTTATTCATGATATCAGAGGCTCTTATTGCTTGTCAATCCAATTCAAAATGTAATTCTCTCATTTTATTGCATTCCCTAGACAAATCAACTCCATGGAAGCAAGCTGGTCTTTTGACAGACAACATTTCAGGGAAATGGTGGTGAAAAGGGGTCTGAGCCTCTTGCAGCTGAGGCCACATCCCTGACAGTGGATGTGATGAGGTGAAGAGAGAATTTAGCCTACTTTATTTTCTCTGATTATTTGACTGGCATCTACCCATTATGTCATATCCTGAATGGAATGGTTGTCTCTGGACAGCCAATAACAGATAAGAACAATATATCCTGAATGGAATGGTTGTCTCTGGACAGCCAATCACAGATAAGAACAATATATCCTGAATGGAATGGTTGTCTCTATGTAACAATTCTCATTGGTGGAAGGAGAAGAGGACCAAAATGCAGCGTGGTAAGTGTTCGTCATATTTAATTAAAACTGAACACTACACAAAACAACGAGGAAAAAACGAAAATGAAACAGTTCTGCCAGGTGAACATACACTAAACAGAAAACAACCACCCACAACGGAAAACAGGATACCTAAGTATAGCTCCCAATCAGAGACAACGATAGACAGCTGCCTCTGATTGGG
This sequence comes from Salvelinus fontinalis, assembly GCF_029448725.1. Taxonomy (NCBI): domain Eukaryota; kingdom Metazoa; phylum Chordata; class Actinopteri; order Salmoniformes; family Salmonidae; genus Salvelinus; species Salvelinus fontinalis. The sequence continues at coordinate 26,465,706 of NC_074700.1, read as the reverse complement.
AACCACACCAGGCCAAACACAGAAATAGACAACCTAGACATACAACATAGAATGCCCACCCACATCACACCCTGACCAAACAAAACATAGAAACATACAAAGCAATCTATGGTCAGGGCGTGACACTATGGACAGCCAATCACAGATAAGGAACAGCAACATAAAGAACCTTGATCATAGGATTGTCAACCCTCCAGTTTGGCCTGGAATCTCCTAAAATTGAACTTCATATCCCGAGGAATCATCAATCGGCGTAATGAAATTAATGTATTTATTGGTCACATACATGTGTTTAGCAGATGTAATTGAGTGTCGTGTCTTTTGGCATCATTAAAACTGAAGACTTATTTATAAAAAAAAATTATATGTAATTATTATTACGTGATTAACTTCTTATGGCTGCAGGGGCAGTATTTATAGACGTTAATGAACCATCAGTACTGTACCAGTACTGTGGGAGTTGGACGTGAATGAATTTGCAAAAGCAAATTGAATTAATCAATCAATGATAATGATTAATCCTACCTGGATAGGCTTTCTGGGAATTAAACCTGAGAGCGTTGGTTCATCTCAGTTACTATGGCAAAGTTTTAATTGGAAGAACCTAGAAAGGTATATTCGACAATTTAACAATTTAACTTATTAAATTGAAATTATTAAATTGAATGAGACAATGATATCTTGGGAATGTCTGGATTATCACAGAAGTAACCAGTAGTTTAAATGTTAGGGTACGTTCACCACTAGGCTCAATTCTCCCGAAGGCCAAAGCCACATGGGATTCCCGCTGGAGGAGGGACTTCAGTCAGTACTGGGGTTTACTTTTAATGTGCTTTACTGATTGATCTATTTTAAAATGATAAATCAAACCTGTATAATTCTGGGAATTTAAATTTAAATTAACCTGAGAGCGTTGCTTCAACTAGGTTCATGTGGAAAAAGTTTAAATTGTCTCATTGTAGAAACCCATTAAATTTGGATATTATTCCAAAGATCCACTTGAAGGGGAAATCTGGCAATTTCACTCGTTAGTTAAATTGAATGAGACATCGATATCCAGTCAATTGCGATTAACGTGATCCACGTTTGGGTGTCACATACTTCTTTTTCCAAGAGATGCGACTCTTCACCGCAGAAAGCTGAAATCAAACAGAAGGGCGGGACTTCCGTCGCGCAAGGCGGAGACATTTCAACGTGACACAGGAAAAATAAAATACTGTTTCTCTTTGTTAGCTTAGCATCTCGTGCTAATCCTACTTTGTTCAGAAATCTCACTTCCAAGCACAAAATAGGGTCCCCTTCAATATGGGGGGGGTTTACTAGTGACGTCACACATTAACCCATTAGGGAAACTTTGCTCGCATTATGTTGACCGGCGCGACACGCTACATAAATACAGATACGCCTATGGTCTGCCCACATGCGGTAGGCGGACAGAATACCTTGGCTCGGTCACCGAACAGATCTATCTTCTAATTTCTAACTTTACTGGCTCTATGCCCTTGCTCTATTGACCGACAGAAATACCGTACCGTTTGGCCTAACGGACTAAATCTGAAATGTACAATTTACTGCTATCGACACACAACCGGAGGCACTCTTCGTAGTTCAAATGGAAAAACACATTAATCTGTATACAAAGCAGTCTGTTTGTACAATTAATATATATAATTCAACAGCAAAGTCCAATTCTATCTTAGATTCCTCGCACGGGGCGTCATATACAGTGGGGAGAAGAAGTATTTGATACACTGCCGATTTTGCAGGTTTTCCTACTTACAAAGCATGTAGAGGTCTGTAATTTTTTATCATAGGTACACTTCAACTGTGAGAGACGGAATCTAAAACAAAAATCCAGAAAAATCACATTGTATGATTTTTAAGTAATTAATGTGCATTTTACCAGCCATACTGCTCGTTCTGTGCGTGATTTCCTGCAAGACAGGAGTGTCAGTGTTCTGCCATGGCCAGCGAAGATCCCGGATCTCAATCCCATTGAGCACGTCTGGGACCTGTTGGATTGGAGGGTGAGGGCTAGGGCCATTCCCCCCAGAAATGTCCGGGAACTTGCAGGTGCCTTGGTGGAAGAGTGGAGTAACATCTCACAGCAAGTACTGGCAAATCTGGTGCAGTACATGAGGAGGAGATTCACTGCAGTACTTAATGCAGCTGGTGGCCACACCAGATACTGACTGTTACTTTTGATTTTGACCCCCCCTTTGATCAGGGACACATTATTCCATTTCTGTTAGTCACATGTCTGTGGAACTTGTTCAGTTTAAGTCTCAGTTGTTGAATCTTGTTATGTTCATACAAATATTTACACATGTTACGTTTAAAATAAACGCAATTGACAGTGAGAGGACGTTTCTATTTTTGCTGAGTTTATTTTGTGTATAGTTCTATAGTAGTTTGTTTCCATCTACCTGCACTGTTACTTCCTCTATTTACTTTATTAGTCTCATCTCTTTAGACCTAAACTGCTGCTATTACCAGACTACAGCTAATTTACATACTTAGAACCCTACAGAACCCTACAGAACTATATAGAACCATACAAAATCTTACAGAACAGAATCTTAAATAATTCTACAGGACCTTACAGAACTCTACAAGACTTGACAGAACCCTGCAGGACCCCACAGAACTTGACAAAAACCCGAAAGAACATTACCCTCTAGAACCCTACATAACTCAATTTTTATTTGATTTATTTCACCTTTATTTAACCAGGTAGGCCAGTTGAGAACATGTTCTCACTTACAACTGCGACCTGGCCAAGATAAAGCAAAGCAGTTCGACACATACAACAACAGCATGGGTATGTTGGGCAGCATGAGTGAAGGATGCTTTGTTGTGAAATAGAAAGCCAATTCTATATTTATCTTTGGATTGGAGATGCTTAATGTGAGTCTGGAAGGAGAGTTTACAGTCTAGCCAGACACCTAGGTATTTGTAGTTGTCCACATATTCTAAGTCAGAGCCGTCCAGAGTAGTGATGCTGGACGGGCGGGCAGGTGCGGGCAGCGATCGGTTTGAAGAGCATGCATTTAGTTTTACTTGCATTTAAGAGCAGTTGGAGGCCACGGAAGGAGAGTTGTATGGCATTGAAGCTTGTCTGTGTATATATATAGGATCTCATGATAGTGTTTTACATAGGATCTCATGATAGTGTTTTACATAGGATCTCATGATAGTGTTTTACATAGGATCTCATGATGTAGGTCCAATGCTTCCCACATTTTTTATCTTATGTTCCAAAACGTTTTACATTTTTAGGGGGGGATAAAGTACAGACTCCGATCTTCAAAAGGGTGACTGACTATACCAAACATTAGGAACACAGAGTAATGCTGCAAGTCAGGCGGGCAACAATCGGTTGAAGAGCATGCATTTATTTTTACAAGCATGTAAAAGCTGTTGGAGGCCACGGAAGTAGTGTTGTATGGCATTGAAACTCGTCTGGAGGTTAGTTAACACAGTGTCCAAAGAAGGGCCAGATGTATACAGAATGGTGTCGTCTGCGTAGAGGTGGATCAGAGAATCACCAGCAGCAAGAGCGACATCATTGATACACACAGAGAAAAGAGTCGGCCCGAGATTTGAACCCTGTGGCACCCCAATAGACTGCCAGGGGTCCGGACAACAGGCGCTCCGATTTGACACACTGAACTCTGTCTGCAAAGTAGTTGGTGAACCAGGCAAGGCAGTCATTACATTTTACATTACATTTAAGTCATTTAGCAGACGCTCTTATCCAGAGCGACTTACAAATTGGTGCATTCACCTAATGACATCCAGACCAAGGCGGTTGAGTCTGCCGATAAGAATACAGTGATTGACTGAGTCGAAAGCCTTGGCCAGGTTGTTGAATACAGCTGCACAGTACTGTCTTTTATCGATGGCGGTTATGATATCGTTTAGGACCTTGAGCAGGGCTGAGGTGCACCCATGACCAGCTCTGAAACCAGATTGCATAGTGGAGAAGGTACGGTGGGATTCAAGATGGTCGGTGATCTGTTTATTAACTTGGCTTTCGAAGATTTTAGAAAAGGCAGGGCAGGATGGATATAGGTCTGTATCAGTTTGGGTCTAGAGTGTCTCCCCCTTTGAAGAGGGGGATGACAGCGGCAGGTTTCCAATCTTTGGGAATCTCAGACGATACGAAAGAGAGGATGAACAGACTAGTAATAGGGGTTGCGACAATGGCGGCGGATAATGTAATGGAAAATGTGGGGGGTGCTGAGCTATTGGCCAGGGTAGGGGTAGCCAGATGGAAAGCGTGGCCAGCCGTAGAGAAATGCTTATTGAAATTCTCGGATTTATCGGTGGTGACAGTGTTTCCTAGTCTCAGTGCAGTTGGGAGGAGGTGCTCTTATTCTCCATTGACTTTACAGTGTCCCAGAATCTTTTGGAGTTTCTGCTGCAGGATGCAAATTTCTGTTAGGAAAGCAAAGGCCAGCTTTTTCAAACTGCCTGTGTATATTGGTTCCTGACCCCCCTTTGCATATCGCGGGTGTCACGAATCCCGCCGAAGATGGTGCCTCTTCCCGTTCGGTCGTCGTCTCCGGCCTACTAGCTGCCACCGATCCCCTTTTCTGTTTCATTTAGTTTTGTCTGATTTGTTGCACCTGTTTTGTGTTTAGGTTTATTGTGGGCTATTTAACCCAGTTGGCCCGCCGACTTTTGTGCGGGCTTGTTTTTCTGTTGGTGGTGTTTTGTTCATTCCTGTGGTGTCTGTTCCTGTTCCTTTTAGTCCTGTTTGTTTTGGAGGGTGCCCATGTTTACAGATTTGGGGTTGTACCTGGTAGGTTCCTTGATCATTTGTGTGAGATTGAAGGCATCTAGCTTAGATTGTAGGATGACCGGGATGTTAAGCATGTCCCAATTTAGGTCACCTAGCAGTACGAACTCTGACGATAGATCGGGGGCAATCAATTCACATCTGGTGTCCAGGGCACAGCTGGGAGCTGAGGGGGGGGTCTATAACATGTGGCAACAGTGAGAGACTTATTTCTGGAGAGATGGTTCTTTAAAAGTAGAAGCTCGCACTGTTTGGGCATAAACCTGGATAGTATGACAGAACTCTGCAGGCTATCTCTACAGTAGATTGCAATTCTGCCCCCTTCAGCAGTGGTCTGGACCACTGGATTAGGCCTACCCACTGTGGGGGGGGGGGAGAGCGAGAGAGAGAGAGAGAGAGAGAGAGAGAGAGAGAGAGCGCGAGCGCGAGCGCGAGAGCGAGAGAAAGTGATGAGAGCGAGATCAGAGAGAGCGAGATGAGAGGTGAGCAAGGGATGAGAGAGAGGTGAGAGAGAGAGATGAGAGGGGGTCTGGACCACTGGAATAGGCCTACCCACTGGAGAGAGAGAGAGAGAGAGAGAGAGATGAGAGGGGGTCTGGACCACGGGAATAGGCCTACCCACTGGAGAGAGATGAGAGAGATGTGAGAGAGGTGAGCGAGGGATGAGAGAGAGGTGAGAGAGAGAGATGAGAGGGGGTCTGGACCACCGGAAGAGGACATCAGGGTTAGCGGAGTGTGCTAAAGCAGTGAATAAAAGCAAATTTAGGGAGGCTTCTGATGTTAACACGCTTGAACCCAAGGCTTTTACGGTTGCAGAAGTCAACAAATGAGAGCGCCTGGGGACGCACAGGGCCTGGGTCAACCTCTACATCACCAGAGGAACAGATGGGATGAGGGTACGGCTAAAAGCTATAAGTACTAGTCATCTAGTGCGTTGGGAACAGAGAATAAAAGGAGCAGATTTCTGGTCGTGGAAGGATAGATTCAGAGCATAATGTACAGACAAAGGAATGGTGTGGTATGGTAGGGTGCGGGTACAGTGGAGGTAAACCTATTGACTGACGATGAGAGGTTTCATCTCTGGAGGCTCCAGTTAAGCCAGGTGCGGTCTCCGCATGTGTGGGGGGAGGGACAAGGGGGCTATCTGAGGCATGTTGAGCAGGACTAGTGGCTCCACAGTAAATTAAACAACGAGAGCTACCCTAAACAACAGTATACAAGGCATATTGACATTAGAGAGAGGCATTAAAGTAATCACAGGTGTTGATTGGGAGAGCTAAGACAACAACGGGTAAACAGCTAAGACAACAACAACAGGTAAATGGCGATGAATGGGCAGAGAGGGTCAGTTAGCTACACACAGGGCCTGAGTTCACTGGGGCCGACAGATAAACAAAATGAGGTACCGTGTTAATGAACAGTCCAGCAGGCATCAGCTGTGTAGCCGAGTGATCATAGGGTCCAAGGAGCAGCAATAGATGAAACAGGGAGTCGTTCGGTTACTACGCAAGGCGAGCGGGAGACACGGCGTTCAGGAAGCAAGGCGAGCGGGAGACACGGCGTTCAGGAAGCAAGGCGAGCGGGAGACACGGCGTTCAGGAAGCTAGCGGGTGGATCAACACCAACATCCACGAGGCACATCGGCCGAATTACGTCAGCGGACCGGTCGGGATGGATCGGCGGGGCTCCGTGTCGACAAAGCGTCCAGGCCAATTGGCAAGAAAGGTACTGTAGTTGGTGTACTTCGTTTGCTAGCCGGGGGAATGGGTCTAGCTCGAGGCTGACTGGTGCTTGCTTTTGGACAAGGGCGTTGGCAACATTAGCCACTTGGTAGCAACTAGCTAGCTGGTGCTTGCTTCTGGACAGGGGCATTAGCAACATTAGCCACTTGGTAGCAACTAGCTAGCTGGTGCTTGCTTCTGGACAGGGGCATTAGCAACATTAGCCACTCGGTAGCAACTAGCTAGCTGGTGCTTGCTTCTGGACAGGGGCATTAGCAACATTAGCCACTCGGTAGCAACTAGCTAGCTGTGAAAATCCGGTGTAAAGGTCCAGAGATAGTGGCAGGAATCCGGTGATGTAGTGGGGGGAAAGCAGTCCGATATGCTCAGGGCTTATCCGGTGATGTGGGGGGGGGGGGGGGGGGGGGAGCAGTCCGATATGCTCAGGGCTTATCCGGTGATGTAGTGGGGGGGGGGGGGGGGGGAGCAGTCCGATATGCTCAGGGCTTATCCGGTGATGTAGTGGGGGGGGGGGGGGGGGCAGTCCGATATGCTCAGGGCTTATCCGGTGATGTAGTGGGGGAAGCAGTCCGATATGCTCAGGGCTTATCCGGTGATGTAGTGGGGGGAAAGCAGTCCGATATGCTCAGGGCTTATCCGGTGATGTAGTGGGGGGGGGGGGGGGGGGCAGTCCGATATGCTCAGGGCTTATCCGGTGATGTAGTGGGGGAAAGCAGTCCGATATGCTCAGGGCTTATCCGGTGATGTAGTGGGGGGGAAAGCAGTCCGATATGCTCAGGGCTTATCCGGTGATGTAGTGGGGGGGGGAAAGCAGTCCGATATGCTCAGGGCTTATCCGGTGATGTAGTGGGGGGGGGGGAAGCAGTCCGATATGCTCAGGGCTTATCCGGTGATGTAGTGGGGGGGGGGGGAAGCAGTCCGATATGCTCAGGGCTTATCCGGTGATGTAGTGGGGGGGGGAAGCAGTCCGATATGCTCAGGGCTTATCCGGTGATGTAGTGGGGGGGGGGGGAAGCAGTCCGATATGCTCAGGGCTTATCCGGTGATGTAGTGGGGGGGGGAAGCAGTCCGATATGCTCAGGGCTTATCCGGTGATGTAGTGGGGAAAGCAGTCCGATATGCTCAGGGCTTATCCGGTGATGTAGTGGGGGGGGGGAAGCAGTCCGATATGCTCAGGGCTTATCCGGTGATGTAGTGGGGGGGGGAAGCAGTCCGATATGCTCAGGGCTTATCCGGTGATGTAGTGGGGGGGGGGAGCAGTCCGATATGCTCAGGGCTTATCCGGTGATGTAGTGGGGGAAGCAGTCCGATATGCTCAGGGCTTATCCGGTGATGTAGTGGGGGGGGGGGGGAGCAGTCCGATATGCTCAGGGCTTATCCGGTGATGTAGTGGGGGAAAGCAGTCCGATATGCTCAGGGCTTATCCGGTGATGTAGTAGGGGGGGGGGAAAGCAGTCCGATATGCTCAGGGCTTATCCGGTGATGTAGTGGGGGGAAGCAGTCCGATATGCTCAGGGCTTATCCGGTGATGTAGTGGGGGGGGGGGAAGCAGTCCGATATGCTCAGGGCTTATCCGGTGATGTAGTGGGGGAAAGCAGTCCGATATGCTCAGGGCTTATCCGGTGATGTAGTGGGGGGAAGCAGTCCGATATGCTCAGGGCTTATCCGGTGATGTAGTGGGGGAAAGCAGTCCGATATGCTCAGGGCTTATCCGGTGATGTAGTGGGGGGGGGGGGGGGGGCAGTCCGATATGCTCAGGGCTTATCCGGTGATGTAGTGGGGGGAAGCAGTCCGATATGCTCAGGGCTTATCCGGTGATGTAGTGGGGGGAAGCAGTCCGATATGCTCAGGGCTTATCCGGTGATGTAGTGGGGGGAAGCAGTCCGATATGCTCAGGGCTTATCCGGTGATGTAGTGGGGGGGGGAGCAGTCCGATATGCTCAGGGCTTATCCGGTGATGTAGTGGGGGAAAGCAGTCCGATATGCTCAGGGCTGATCCGGTGATGTAGTGGGGGGGGGGAGCAGTCCGATATGCTCAGGGCTTATCCGGTGATGTAGTGGGGGGGGGGAAGCAGTCCGATATGCTCAGGGCTTATCCGGTGATGTAGGGGGGGAAAGCAGTCCGATATGCTCAGGGCTTATCCGGTGATGTAGTGGGGGGGGGGAAGCAGTCCGATATGCTCAGGGCTTATATCATGCTGTGCAGACTGGAAGGTATTATCTGGGCTAAAGGTAAAGACCGCTAGCAGTGGCTAACAATGACCAAAAAGCTAGTAGCTAATTAGCTGATGGAGGTTCCAGTTATAAGGTCTAAAAAATAGCAGATCCGAACCATTGGGTGAGGCGGGTTGCAGGACGTTTATTTAATTAGAAAATGGAAAAAAAGAGAATGAAATGTAATGAAATGTATACAACAACAAATATAATAATAATATTTACATGGGACAAAAACAAACACGTCTTACTGCTCCGCCATCTTGGTACTAACTAACCCTACAGGACCCCACATAACCCTACATGACCCCACATAACCAGACAGGACCTCACAGAACCAGACAGGACCCCACATAACCAGACAGGACCCCACAGAACCAGACAGGACCCCACAGAACCAGACAGGACCCCACAGAACCCTACAGGACCCCACAGAACCAGACAGGACCCCACAGAACCAGACAGGACCCCACAGAACCAGACAGGACCCCACAGAACCAGACAGGACCCTCTAGAACCCTACATAACTCCACAGAACCCAACATAACTCTACAGGAACCTACAGAACCCAATATAACTCTACAGGACCCCACAGAACCCTACATGACCCCACAGAACCCCACAGAACCAGACAGGACCCCACAGAACCCTACATAACTCTACAGGAACCTACAGAACCCTAACCTTCAGCTAGAACTCTGACCTAGAAGGTGTTGCAGCATCTTTGGATCTGTCTGGTTCTTTTCCTGCTGATTACAGCTGTGGACATCTCTAGATGCACATCTCTAGATGAAGTGGAGGTGTTTGTCTGGTGCAATGCCGTAGCTGTCCTTGTTGTCTTCAAACACCGTAGTGAGGCCCTCCAGGTAGAGAGAATGGAGACCATCTATATCATCCTTAGTGGGAGAGGGGGTCTGGACCACTGGAATAGGCCTACCCATTGGAGAGAGAGAGAGAGAGAGAGAGAGAGAGAGAGATGAGAGGGGGTCTGGACCACTGGAATAGACCTACCCACTGGAGAGAGAGAGAGAGAGATGAGAGGGGGTCTGGATCACTGGAATAGGCCTACCCACTGGAGAGAGAGAGAGAGATGAGAGGGGGTCTGGATCACTGGAATAGGCCTACCCACTGGAGAGAGAGAGAGAGATGAGAGGGGGTCTGGACCACTGGAAGAGGCCTACCCACTGGAGAGAGAGGGAGAGATGAGAGGGGGTCTGGACCACTGGAAGAGGCCTACCCACTGGAGAGAGAGAGAGAGAGAGATGAGAGGGGGTCTGGACCACTGGAAGAGGCCTACCCACTGGAGAGAGAGAGAGAGAGAGATGAGAGGGGGTCTGGACCACTGGAAGAGGCCTACCCACTGGAGAGAGAGGGAGAGAGAGAGGTTCTGGATCACTGGAATAGGCCTACCCACTGGAGAGAGAGGGAGAGATGAGAGGGGGTCTGGACCACTGGAAGAGGCCTACCCACTGGAGAGAGAGAGAGAGAGAGAGATGAGAGGGGGTCTGGACCACTGGAATAGGCCTACCCACTGGAGAGAGAGAGAGAGAGAGAGATGAGAGGGGGTCTGGACCACTGGGATAGGCCTACCCACTGGAGAGAGAGAGAGAGATGAGAGGGGGTCTGGACCACTGGAATAGGCCTACCCACTGGAGAGAGAGAGAGAGAGAGATGAGAGGGGGTCTGGACCACTGGAAGAGGCCTACCCACTGGAGAGAGAGAGAGAGAGAGAGATGAGAGGGGGTCTGGACCACTGGAATAGGCCTACCCACTGGAGAGAGAGAGAGAGAGAGAGATGAGAGGGGGTCTGGATCACTGGAATAGGCCTACCCACTGGAGAGAGAGAGAGAGAGAGATGAGAGGGGGTCTGGATCACTGGAATAGGCCTACCCACTGGAGAGAGAGAGAGAGAGAGAGATGAGAGGGGGTCTGGACCACTGGAATAGGCCTACCCACTGGAGAGAGAGAGAGAGAGAGATGAGAGGGGGTCTGGATCACTGGAAGAGGCCTACCCACTGGAGAGAGAGAGAGGGAGATGAGAGGGGGTCTGGACCACTGGAAGAGGCCTACCCACTGGAGAGAGAGAGAGAGAGAGATGAGAGGGGGTCTGGACCACTGGGATAGGCCTACCCACTGGAGAGAGAGAGAGAGAGAGAGATGAGAGGGGGTCTGGACCACTGGAATAGGCCTACCCACTGGAGAGAGAGAGAGAGAGAGATGAGAGGGGGTCTGGACCACTGGAATAGGCCTACCCACTGGAGAGAGAGAGAGAGAGAGAGATGAGAGGGGGTCTGGACCACTGGAATAGGCCTACCCACTGGAGAGAGAGAGAGAGAGAGAGAGATGAGAGGGGGTCTGGACCACTGGAATAGGCCTACCCACTGGAGAGAGAGAGAGAGAGAGATGAGAGGGGGTCTGGACCACTGGAATAGGCCTACCCACTGGAGAGAGAGAGAGAGAGAGATGAGAGGGGGTCTGGATCACTGGAATAGGCCTACCCACTGGAGAGAGAGAGAGAGAGAGAGATGAGAGGGGGTCTGGATCACTGGAATAGGCCTACCCACTGGAGAGAGAGAGAGAGAGAGAGATGAGAGGGGGTCTGGACCACTGGAATAGGCCTACCCACTGGAGAGAGAGAGAGAGAGAGAGATGAGAGGGGGTCTGGACCACTGGAATAGGCCTACCCACTGGAGAGAGAGAGAGAGAGAGAGATGAGAGGGGGTCTGGACCACTGGAATAGGCCTACCCACTGGAGAGAGAGAGAGAGAGAGATGAGAGGGGGTCTGGACCACTGGAATAGGCCTACCCACTGGAGAGAGAGAGAGAGAGATGAGAGGGGGTCTGGACCACTGGAATAGGCCTACCCACTGGAGAGAGAGAGAGAGAGAGAGATGAGAGGGGGGTCTGGACCACTGGAATAGGCCTACCCACTGGAGAGAGAGAGAGAGAGAGAGAGATGAGAGGGGGTCTGGACCACTGGAATAGGCCTACCCACTGGAGAGAGAGAGAGAGAGAGATGAGAGGGGGTCTGGACCACTGGAATAGGCCTACCCACTGGAGAGAGAGAGAGAGAGAGATGAGAGGGGGTCTGGACCACTGGGATAGGCCTACCCACTGGAGAGAGAGAGAGAGGGAGATGAGAGGGGGTCTGGACCACTGGAATAGGCCTACCCACTGGAGAGAGAGAGAGAGAGAGATGAGAGGGGGTCTGGACCACTGGAATAGGCCTACCCACTGGAGAGAGAGAGAGAGAGAGATGAGAGGGGGTCTGGACCACTGGAATAGGCCTACCCACTGGAGAGAGAGAGAGAGAGAGAGATGAGAGGGGGTCTGGACCACTGGAATAGGCCTACCCACTGGAGAGAGAGAGAGAGAGAGAGATGAGAGGGGGTCTGGACCACTGGAATAGGCCTACCCACTGGAGAGAGAGAGAGAGAGAGATGAGAGGGGGTCTGGACCACTGGAATAGGCCTACCCACTGGAGAGAGAGAGAGAGAGAGATGAGAGGGGGTCTGGATCACTGGAAGAGGCCTACCCACTGGAGAGAGAGAGAGAGAGAGAGATGAGAGGGGGTCTGGACCACTGGAATAGGCCTACCCACTGGAGAGAGAGAGAGAGAGAGATGAGAGGGGGTCTGGACCACTGGAATAGGCCTACCCACTGGAGAGAGAGAGAGAGAGAGAGAGATGAGAGGGGGTCTGGACCACTGGAATAGGCCTACCCACTGGAGAGAGAGAGAGAGAGATGAGAGGGGGTCTGGACCACTGGAATAGGCCTACCCACTGGAGAGAGAGAGAGAGAGAGAGAGATGAGAGGGGGTCTGGACCACTGGAATAGGCCTACCCACTGGAGAGAGAGAGAGAGAGAGAGATGAGAGGGGGTCTGGACCACTGGAATAGGCCTACCCACTGGAGAGAGAGAGGGAGAGAGATGAGAGGGGGTCTGGACCACTGGAAGAGGCCTACCCACTGGAGAGAGAGAGAGAGAGAGAGAGAGAGAGGGGGTCTGGACCACTGGAATAGGCCTACCCACTGGAGAGAGAGAGAGAGAGAGAGAGAGAGGGGGTCTGGACCACTGGAATAGGCCTACCCACTGGAGAGAGAGAGAGAGAGAGAGATGAGAGGGGGTCTGGACCACTGGAATAGGCCTACCCACTGGAGAGAGAGAGAGAGATGAGAGGGGGTCTGGACCACTGGAATAGGCCTACCCACTGGAGAGAGAGAGAGAGAGATGAGAGGGGGTCTGGATCACTGGAATAGGCCTACCCACTGGAGAGAGAGAGAGAGAGAGATGAGAGGGGGTCTGGACCACTGGAATAGGCCTACCCACT
>NC_074700.1:26320640-26448140 GCF_029448725.1 Salvelinus fontinalis | reverse complement strand
GGCCTGATATGGTTCTCAATCAGGGGCAGGTGTCATTCGTTGTCTCTGATTGGGAGCCATATTTAGGTAGCCTGTTTTGTATTGTGGGTTGTGGGTGATTGTTCCTGTTCCTGTGTTTGGTGTTCACTATTCGGGACGGTTGCGTCTTAGTTCATTCACTTTATTGTTTTGTTCGTTGTTTAAGTATTCTTATTAAAATGAATACTCACCACGCTGCGCGTTGGTCCTCCGATCCTTCCTACTATTCCTCCTCAGAAGAGGAAGAAGACGAGCGTGACAGCACACTGTAGTATTTCTCTCTCTCTGTCTCTCTGACAAACCTTGAACACATTTAGGCCTATCACTCCGTCCTCTATGCTGCCCTAAAACAACTTCCCACATGAAAAGCTATAATATGTTATGTGAGAGGGACTGGGACCAGAACGGAATGCAGGACCAGACTGGGACCAGAAATCGGCCCTGGCATTTCTAACACACCGGCCCAATTCTGACACACCGGCCCAATTCTAACACACCGGCCCAATTCTAACACACCGGCCCAATTCTAACACACCGGACCATTTTTCCTTCTCAAGGCCCCCCATTATTAGCCAGACAATTATCATTTTGTGCAACAACAACAAGTTAGATAGGCCCATTGTGCTAAAAATGGACCCGCCCATCTGGAATTTGCCCGAAATGCCAAATGGCCAGTCCGCACCTGGAAAACCCTACCGCTCAAACAGACACCAGGAAAACTTCTTGGCACTACACCAACCTTTCTCTACCTGTTATCTACAACCCTCGCTATCTCCCAACTCCCAACTTATTTTGTATACATTTGCCTGACCTGTATTCCATATTTACTGTAGACAGGCTGGTTAGGCTAGAAGTCTGATGATGTTGCATATACGGCACATTCCAAGGAACTCTGAAGTCTGAGCCAAGCAGATTACAGCAATCAATCAAAGTACAGCACAGACTAACAGATCAACCTCATATCATAAAGTTAATATCTGACGGGACAATAGCTGATTCTCTGTGAACTAGAAACTCATCAGGGACTTGAAACATGAGCTTGCTGCTTGTTATGTGATTACGATAAACTACTGTAGTCAATAAGCCAAGTACAAACACCTGATCAACAGTTGTTGATGGAGTAAAATGAATCAGTACCATTTTAACAGAATGGAAATGTAATAGAATACAAGAATGTAATAGAATACAATAACAATGTAATAGAATACAAGAACAATGTAATAGAATACAATAACAATGTAATAGAATACAAGAACAATGTAATAGAATACAAGAACAATGTAATAGAATACAAGAACAATAGAATACAAGAATGTAATAGAATACAAGAACAATAGAATAGAATACAAGAATGTAATAGAATACAAGAACAATGTAATAGAATACAATAACAATGTAATAGAATACAAGAACAATAGAATAGAATGCAAGAATGTAATAGAATACAAGAACAATGTAATATAATACAAGAACAATGTAATAGAATACAAGAACATGGTAATAGAATGCAAGAATACACATCAATATTCAAGTCACTATACACATCAATACACAATATACACATCACTATACACTATACACATCAATATTTACATCTATATACACCTCAATATACACCTCAATATTCACATCTATATACACTATACACATCTATATTCACATCTATATAAACTATTCACATCTATATACACTATACACATCTATATTCACATCTATATAAACTATTCACATCTACATACACTATACACATCTATATTCACATCTATATAAACTATTCACATCTATATACACTATACACATCTATATTCACATCTATATAAACTATTCACATCTATATACACTATACACATCTATATTCACATCTATATAAACTATTCACATCTATATACACTATACACATCTATATTCACATCTATATGAACTATTCACATCTATATACACTATACACATCTATATTCACATCTATATAAACTATTCACATCTATATACACTATACACATCTATATTCACATCTATATAAACTATTCAAATCTATATACACTATACACATCTATATTCACATCTATATAACCTATTCACATCTATATACACTATACACATCTATATTCACATCTATATAAACTATTCAAATCTATATACACTATACACATCTATATTCACATCTATATAAACTATTCAGATCTATATACACTACACACATCTATATTCACATCTATATACACTATACACATCTATATTCACATCAATACAAGAAAAGTAAAAGCCAATCATAGGAAACGATCATATTTTTCAGTAAAAGGTGAAATCAGATTCCCTTCCTTTCCCTCTCACTTGTATGTCTCTTTGTAGGCTACAAACAAGGTGGATCTCGGCCCCCTTGGGAGTTTGGATGAAACTGAAGAACGGACCTGAATGTTCATATTGAAGGACTTATTGTCAAACTTGATAATAACTTGATAATAATTATACGCTATTATACATAATAACACGCAGCAAGTTTCGGTTTCTTACCATAATTCCTCCATAATGACTTAGTATTTCTGTCTGTCTCTCATTCTCTCTCTCTCGCCCTGTCTGTTTATATCTGTCTCTATCTCTCTCTCTTTCTGTCTGCCCATGTGTCTCTATCTCGCTTTCTCTCTGTCTGTCTTTTTGTTTGTCCATGTGTCTCTGTCTCTGTCTCTCCCTCCGTTCTCTCTGCCAGCACACCCATCTCCTTCCATCATCAGTTAGATCAGACTACATTATAAAGGCATGTCTGTATCAGCATGATATGGATATCAAGTCTAATCTGTTCAATATGTTCTATAATCTGCTTAAATGTTATTACCATGTGCATTACTTTGTGTTATGTATAATGGTTAAATGGTCTTGGTCTTTGGAAGCCGAACTCTGGGTTATAGTCAGCCTATAGCTATTTAGATCAAACTCGTGTTGCGCAAAGTTTCATTTAGCCCACATTTCAAACCTATATTATCCAGATTACAGACTGTACTTTTGCTGCAAAAGTTTTGCTGTTATACTGTGGTTACGAATTGGCGACCTTAAACTGTTAGGCTATACGTGATTTGTCTATAAATAATCTAACACAAATAACATGTTTGCCCACTGTTGCTAGAGAGACATTTAACCCTATTACATTTTGCGTATTGTACGCACAAGCAAAATCCATAGGTCACACCATTTCCTGACACTGTAAAATCCTGCGTAAAGTTCATCCACACAGGGCTGGAAAATCGTCAACAAATTTCATCAAGAAACTTAGTTCCAGAAGTTTGTGTTGCATGTAAATGTCCGCGGCAAAGCCAACTGTCTGCGGCCAAGAAAACACTCCTCTCCCTTCATCCCGTTTCCTTCATTGCCCAATCTCCTGAACAAAAACAAACTCCTTACCTGTGATATCGACATATTCAGGTAGACGAACAGACCTGTGGTAGAAGCAATCTGTAAAACGACCACCACAATCACCACCATAGCGACCCACATCTTGGACGGCGCGGCATCGCGACGCGTGTTTGCCGCTGCCGCCGTGGCCGGGACCATCATATACGTGGTGGATTCGCTGCTGACGCTTCTGAAGTAATCCTGCTGCTGCTGCTGAAGACTGTTCGGCGTGGCCATGGTGGCATTCCCGACGCATGAGTATCCTTAAAAAAAAACACAACAAAGAAGTGGCTGACCGGACGGGTAAATGAAATCAATGCCTAAGTTAAACGAGTGTGTCTCCTGCTATTCCGATTCCGAAAGAGTCCTTCCATTCACTTTTGAGTGGGAGGAGAAAGCAGGGTAAAAACTCCTATTCCTTTCTCTTTGGCACGATGACTGCTGTGCAAGGCGAGTTGAGAAAGAAAGTTGTCTGGTGCAAGCCACGTTCGAGAGAGAGAGCGAGAGAGAGAGAGCGAAAGAGAGAGAGAGAGAGAGAGAGAGGCAGAGAAAGTGCAGAGTGCAGAACTGAGGAAGAGAGCGAGATAGAGATTTAAAATGTCTTCATTCTTTTGGAACTTCTGAGTGTAATGTTGACTGTAAATTTGTGTTGTTTATCTCCCTTATGTTTATTATCTACTCCACTTGCTTTGGCAATGTTGACATATGTTTCCCATGCCAATAAAGCCCTTAAATTGAATAGAATTGAGAGAGAGAGAGAGAGAGAGAGAGAGAGAGAGAGAGAGAGAGAGAGAGAGAGAGAGAGAGAGAGAGAGAGAGAGAGAGAGAGAGAGAGAGAGAGAGAGAGAGAGAGAGAGAGAGAGAGAGAGCCATGCCAGTGCTCTGAACAGATTGGACTAGAGGAAGACAAATATTTAGCCAACTGGTTGGTTATTCATTTAGAAAACTTGCCTTGATTAAATATTTGAACTTTCCTGAAAACATTACATGCCCCTTGACAAAAGCTTATATATTATTGTTAGTAGGTGGAAATATGTATTTGAAATGCATGGGGACTTTTTTTTTTTATACCCATGGTCATTTAAAAGTGTTTCATCTAACATTGATTTATAAGCCCAGATGATCTGTTTAGGCCTTGTAAAGCCTAGATGATCTGTTTAGGCCTTGTAAAGCCTAGATGATCTGTTTAGGCCTTGTAAAGCTTAGATGATCTGTTTAGGCCTTGTAAAGCCTAGATGATCTGTTTAGGCCTTGTAAAGCCTAGATGATCTGTTTAGGCCTTGTAAAGCCCAGATGATCTGTTTAGGCCTTGTAAAGCCTAGATGATCTGTTTAGGCCTTGTAAAGCCTAGATGATCTGTTTAGGCCTTGTAAAGCCCAGATGATCTGCTTAGGCCTTGTAAAGCCCAGATGATCTGTTTAGGCCTTGTAAAGCCTAGATGATCTGTTTAGGCCTTGTAAAGCCCAGATGATCTGTTTAGGCCTTGTAAAGCCTAGATGATCTGTTTAGGCCTTGTAAAGCCTAGATGATCTGTAAAACTAAAAGGAAACATTTACAGGAAAAGAAACATCTTTCATCACAAACACATGAACTCTCAATGAAGATATAAAGTTGCATTTGAAAGGACTGATAAAGATGCAAAAAGATGGGAACAGAGAAGTGACTGCTTTTAGTGGTGTAAATACAGTTGAAGTCAGAAGTTTACATACACTTAGGTTGGAGTCATTAAAACTCGTTTTTCAACCACTCCACACATTTCTTGTTAACAAACTATAGTTTTGGCAAGTCGGTTAGGACATCGACTTTGTGCATGACACAAGTAATTTTTCCAACAATTGTTTACAGACAGATTATTTCACTTATAATTCATTGTATCACAATTCCAGTGGGTCAGAAGTTTACATACACTAAGTTGACTGTGCCTTTAAACAGCTTGGAAAATTCCAGAAAAGTATGTTATGGCTTTAGAAGCTTCTGATAGGCTAATTGACATCATTTGAGTCAATTGGAGGTGTACCTGTGGATGCATTTCGAGGCCTACCTTCAAACTCAGTGTCTCTGTGCTTGACATCATGGGAAAATCCAAAGAAATCAGCCAAGACCTCAGAAAGAAAATTGTAGACATCCACAAGTCTGGTTCATCCTTGGGAGCAATTGCCAAACGCCTGAAGGTACCACGTTCATCTGTACAAACAATAGTACGCAAGTATAAATACCATGGGACCACACAGCCATCATAGCGCTCAGGAATCAGAAGGGATCTGTCTCCTAGAGATGAACGCACTTTGGTGTGAGAAGTGAAAATCAATCCCAGAACAACAGCAAAGGACCTTGTGAAGATGCTGGAGGAAACAGGTACAAAAGTATCTATATCCACAGTAAAACAAGTCTTATATCGACATAGCCTGAAAGCCCGCTCAGCAAGGAAGAAGCCACTGCTCCAAAACCGCCATAAAAAAAGTCAGACTACGGTTTGCAACTGCACATGGGGACTAAGATTGTACTTTTTGGAGAAATGTCCTCTTGTCTGATGATACAAAAATAGAACTGTTTGGCCATAATGACCATCATTATGTTTGGAGGAAAAAGGGGGATCTTGCAAGCCAAAGAACACCATCCCAACCGTGAAGCACGGGGGTGGCAGCATCATGTTGTGGGGGTGCTTTGCAGCAGGAGGGACTGGTGCACTTCACAAAATAGATGATATCATGAGGACGGAAAATTATGTGGATATATTGAAGCAACATCTCAAGATATCAGTCATGAAGTTAAAGCTTGGTCGCAAATGGGTCTTCCAAATGGACAATGACCCCAAGCATACTTCCAAAGTTGTGGCAAAATGGCTTAAGGACAACAAAGTCAAGGTATTGGAGTGGCCATCACAAAGCCCTGACCTCAAACCTATAGAACATTTGTGGGCAGATCTGAAAAAGCGTGTGCGAGCAAGAAGGGCTACAAACCTGAATCAGTTACACCAGCTCTGTCAGAAGGAATGGGCCAAAATCCACCCAAATTATTGTGGGAAGCTTGTGGAAGGGAACCCAAAATGTTTGACCCAAGCTAAACAATTTAAAGGCAATGCTACCAAATACAAATTGAGTGTATGTAAACTTCTGACACACTGGGAATGTGATGAAAGAAATTAAAGCTGAAATAAATAATTCTATCTACTATTATTCTGACATTTCACATTGACATCTGACATTTTCACAAGTGGTGATCCTAACTGACCTAAAACAGGGGATTTTTACGAGGATTAAACGTCAGGAATTGTGAAAACATGAGTTGAAATGTATTTGGCTAAGGTGTATGTAAACTTCCAACTTCAACTGTATAGTCTAGTGAGTGTGCATTTAGTCAAGTGAGTGTGCAAATAGTCTAGTGATTGTGTATATGGTGTGTATATATAGTCTAGTGAGTGTGTATGTAGTGTGTATATGGTATTGTGAGTGTGTATATAGTCTAGTGAGTATATTATGTGTATATAGTCTAGTTAGTGTGTATATGGTCTAGTGAGTGTGTATATAGTGTGTATATATAGTCTAGTTAGTGTGTATATAGTCTAGTGAGTGTGTATATAGTGTGTATATATAGTCTAGTGAGTGTGTATATAGTGTGTATATATAGTCTAGTGAGTGTGTATATAGTCTAGTGAGTGTGTATATAGTGTGTATATATAGTCTAGTGAGTGTGTATATAGTCTAGTGAGTGTGTATATAGTGTGTATATATAGTCTAGTGAGTGTATATATAGTGTGTATATATAGTCTAGTTAGTGTGTATATGGTGTGTATATATTCTAGTGAGTGTGTATTTAGTCTAGTGAGTGTGTATATAGTGTGTATATATAGTCTAGTGAGTGTGTATATATTCTAGTGAGTGTGTATATAGTGTGTATATATAGTCTAGTTAGTGTGTATATAGTCTAGTGAGTGTGTATATAGTGTGTATATATAGTCTAGTGAGTGTGTATATAGTGTGTATATATAGTCTAGTGAGTGTGTATATAGTGTGTATATATAGTCTAGTGAGTGTGTATATAGTCTAGTGAGTGTGTATATAGTGTGTATATATAGTCTAGTGAGTGTGTATATAGTCTAGTGAGTGTGTATATAGTGTGTATATATAGTCTAGTGAGTGTATATATAGTGTGTATATATAGTCTAGTCAGTGTGTATATGGTGTGTATATATTCTAGTGAGTGTGTATATAGTCTAGTGAGTGTGTATATAGTCTAGTGAGTGTGTATATAGTCTAGTGAGTGTGTATATATAGTCTAGTTAGTGTGTATATGGTGTGTATATATTCTAGTGAGTGTGTATATAGTCTAGTGAGTGTGTATATATTCTAGTGAGTGTGTATATAGTCTAGTGAGTGTGTATATAGTCTAGTGAGTGTGTATATAGTCTAGTGAGTGTATATATAGTCTAGTGAGTGTGTATATAGTGTGTATATATAGTCTATTGAGTGTATATATAGTCTAGTGAGTGTGTATATAGTCTAGTGAGTGTGTATATAGTCTAGTGAGTGTGTATATAGTCTAGTGAGTGTGTATATAGTCTAGTGAGTGTGTATATAGTCTAGTGAGTGTGTATATAGTCCGGTGAGTGTGTATATAGTGTGTATATATAGTCTATTGAGTGTGTATATAGTGTGTATATGGTGTGTATATATTCTAGTGAGTGTGTATATATAGTCTAGTGAGTGTGTATATAGTCTAGTGAGTGTGTATATAGTCTAGTGAGTGTGTATATAGTGTGTATATATAGTCTAGTGAGTGTGTATATAGTCTAGTGAGTGTATATATAGTGTGTATATATAGTCTAGTGAGTGTGTATATAGTCTAGTGAGTGTGTATATATAGTCTAGTGAGTGTGTATATAGTGTGTATATATAGTCTAGTGAGTGTGTATATAGTCTAGTGAGTGTGTATATAGTGTGTATATAGTCTAGTGAGTGTGTATATAGTGTGTATATATAGTCTAGTGAGTGTGTATATAGTCTAGTGAGTGTGTATATAGTGTGTATATATAGTCTATTGAGTGTATATATAGTCTAGTGAGTGTGTATATATAGTCTAGTGAGTGTGTATATAGTGTGTATATATAGTCTAGTGAGTGTGTATATAGTCTAGTGAGTGTGTATATAGTGTGTATATATAGTCTATTGAGTGTATATATAGTCTAGTGAGTGTGTATATAGTCTAGTGAGTGTATATATAGTCTAGTGAGTGTGTATATAGTCTAGTGAGTGTGTATATAGTCTAGTGAGTGTATATATAGTCTAGTGAGTGTGTATATATAGTCTAGTGAGTGTATATATAGTCTAGTGAGTGTGTATATAGTCTAGTGAGTGTGTATATATAGTCTAGTGAGTGTGTATATATAGTCTAGTGAGTGTGTATATAGTCTAGTTAATGTGTATATAGTCTAGTGAGTGTGTATATAGTCTAGTGAGTGTGTATATAGTCTAGTGAGTGTGTATATAGTCCGGTGAGTGTGTATATATAGTCTAGTGAGTCTGTATATAGTGTATATATAGTCTAGTGAGTGTGTATATAGTGTATATATAGTCTAGTGAGTGTGTATATAGTGTATATATAGTCTAGTGAGTGTGTATATAGTGTATATATAGTCTAGTGAGTGTGTATATAGTGTATATATAGTCTAGTGAGTGTGTATATAGTGTATATATAGTCTAGTGAGTGTGTATATAGTCTAGTTAATGTGTATATAGTCTAGTGAGTGTGTATATAGTCTAGTGAGTGTGTATATAGTCTAGTGAGTGTGTATATAGTGTATATATAGTCTAGTGAGTGTGTATATAGTCTAGTTAATGTGTATATAGTCTAGTGAGTGTGTATATAGTCTAGTGAGTGTGTATATAGTCTAGTGAGTGTGTATATAGTCCGGTGAGTGTGTATATAGTGTATATATAGTCTAGTGAGTGTGTATATAGTCTAATGAGTGTGTATATAGTGTATATATAGTCTAGTGAGTGTGTATATAGTCTAGTGAGTGTGTATATATAGTCTAGTGAGTGTGTATATAGTCTAGTGAGTGTGTATATATAGTCTAGTGAGTGTATATATAGTCTAGTGAGTGTGTATATAGTCTAGTGAGTGTGTATATAGTCCGGTGAGTGTGTATATAGTGTATATATAGTCTAGTGAGTGTATATATAGTCTAGTGAGTGTGTATATATAGTCTAGTGAGTGTGTATATAGTCTAGTGAGTGTGTATATATAGTCTAGTGAGTGTATATATAGTCTAGTGAGTGTGTATATAGTCTAGTGAGTGTGTATATATAGTCTAGTGAGTGTGTATATAGTCTAGTGAGTGTGTATATATAGTCTAGTGAGTGTGTATATAGTCTAGTTAATGTGTATATAGTCTAGTGAGTGTGTATATAGTCTAGTGAGTGTGTATATATAGTCTAGTTGTCACGCCCTGGCCTTAGTATTCTTTGTTTTCTTTATTATTTTAGTTAGGTCAGGGTGTGACATGGGGAATGTTTATGTTTTGTTGGTGTTGGGTGTTTATATGGTAAAGGGGTTATGGGGTGTAGTATATGGGTTTGTGTTGAGTGTAGATGTCTAGCGTTGTCTATGTATGGTTAGTTATCTAGGAGAGTCTATGGTTACCTGAATGAGTTCCCAATTAGAGACAGCTGATTTCTGTTGTCTCTGATTGGGAGCCTTATTTAGGGTAGCCATAGGCTCTCATTGGTTGTGAGTAATTGTCTATGTCAGAACGTTTGTAGCCTGTTGTATGTGCACGACGTTTATTAGCTTCACGGTCGTTTTGTTGTTTTGTTAGTTTGTATTAAGTGTTTTGTGTTTATTTTTTCGTCATCTTTAAAAATAAAAGAAGATGGCTTATTTTCCTAAAGCTGCGTTTTGGTCCATCAATCCTCCACACGATCGTGACACTAGTGAGTGTATATATAGTCTAGTGAGTGTGTATATAGTCCGGTGAGTGTGTATATAGTGTATATATAGTCTAATGAGTGTGTATATAGTGTGTATATAGTCTAGTTAATGTGTATATGATGTGTATATATTCAGTGTGTATGTAGTGTTTATATAGTCTAGTGAGTGTGTATATAGTGTGTATATAGAGTCTAGTGAGTGTGTATATATAGTCTAGTGAGTGTGTATATAGTCTAGTGAGTGTGTATATAGTCTAGTGAGTGTGTATATAGTCTAGTGAGTGTGTATATAGTCCGGTGAGTGTGTATATAGTGTATATATAGTCTAATGAGTGTGTATATAGTGTATATATAGTCTAGTGAGTGTGTATATAGTCTAGTGAGTGTGTATATAGTCTAGTGAGTGTATATATAGTCTAGTGAGTGTGTATATAGTCTAGTGAGTGTGTATATAGTCTAGTGAGTGTGTATATAGTCTAGTGAGTGTGTATATAGTGTGTATATATAGTCTAGTGAGTGTGTATATAGTCTAGTGAGTGTGTATATATAGTCTAGTGAGTGTGTATATAGTCTAGTGAGTGTGTATATGGTGTATATATAGTCTAGTGAGTGTGTATATAGTCTAGTGAGTGTGTATATATAGTCTAGTGAGTGTGTATATATAGTCTAGTGAGTGTGTATATAGTCTAGTGAGTGTGTATATATAGTCTAGTGAGTGTGTATATATAGTCTAGTGAGTGTGTATATATAGCCTAGTGAGTGTGTATATATAGTCTAGTGAGTGTGTATATAGTCTAGTGAGTGTGTATATAGTCTAGTGAGTGTGTATATAGTCTAGTGAGTGTGTATATAGTCTAGTGAGTGTGTATATAGTCTAGTGAGTGTGTATATATAGTCTAGTGAGTGTGTATATATAGTCTAGTGAGTGTGTATATAGTCTAGTGAGTGTGTATATATAGTCTAGTGAGTGTGTATATAGTCTAGTGAGTGTGTATATATAGTCTAGTGAGTGTGTATATAGTCTAGTGAGTGTGTATATATAGTCTAGTGAGTGTGTATATATAGTCTAGTGAGTGTGTATATAGTCTAGTGAGTGTGTATATATAGTCTAGTGAGTGTGTATATATAGTCTAGTGAGTGTGTATATATAGTCTAGTGAGTGTGTATATATAGTCTAGTGAGTGTATATATAGTCTAGTGAGTGTGTATATAGTCTAGTGAGTGTGTATATATAGTCTAGTGAGTGTATATATATAGTCTAGTGAGTGTGTATATATAGTCTAGTGAGTGTGTATATAGTCTAGTTAATGTGTATATAGTCTAGTGAGTGTGTATATAGTCTAGTGAGTGTGTATATAGTCCGGTGAGTGTGTATATAGTGTATATATAGTCTAATGAGTGTGTATATAGTGTGTATATAGTCTAGTTAATGTGTATATGATGTGTATATATTCAGTGTGTATGTAGTGTTTATATAGTCTAGTGAGTGTGTATATAGTGTGTATATAGAGTCTAGTGAGTGTGTATATAGTCTAGTGAGTGTGTATATATAGTCTAGTGAGTGTGTATATGGTGTGTATATATTCTAGTGAGTGTATATATGATGTGTGTATATAGTCTAGTGAGTGTGTATATAGTCTAGTGAGTGTGTATATAGTGTGTATATATAGTCTAGTGAGTGTGTATATAGTCTAGTGAGTATATATAGTGTGTATATATAGTCTAGTGAGTGTGTATATAGTCTAGTGAGTGTGTATATATAGTCTAGTGAGTGTGTATATAGTGTGTATATATAGTCTAGTGAGTGTGTATATAGTCTTGTGAGTGTGTATACAGTGTGTATATAGTCCAGTGAGTGTGTATATGATGTGTGTATATAGTCTAGTGAGTGTATATATAGTCTTGTGAGTGTGTATACAGTGTGTATATAGTCCAGTGAGTGTGTATATAGTGTATATATAGTCTTGTGAGTGTGTATACAGTGTGTATATAGTCCAGTGAGTGTATATATATTCTAGTGAGTGTGTATATAGTCTAGTGAGTGTGTATATAGTCTAGTGAGTGTGTATATAGTCTAGTGAGTGTGTATATAGTCTAGTGAGTGTGTATATAGTCCGGTGAGTGTGTATATAGTGTGTATATATAGTCTATTGAGTGTGTATATAGTGTGTATATGGTGTGTATATATTCTAGTGAGTGTGTATATATAGTCTAGTGAGTGTGTATATAGTCTAGTGAGTGTGTATATAGTGTGTATATATAGTCTAGTGAGTGTGTATATAGTCTAGTGAGTATATATAGTGTGTATATATAGTCTAGTGAGTGTGTATATAGTCTAGTGAGTGTGTATATATAGTCTAGTGAGTGTGTATATAGTGTGTATATATAGTCTAGTGAGTGTGTATATAGTCTAGTGAGTGTGTATATAGTGTGTATATAGTCTAGTGAGTGTGTATATAGTGTGTATATATAGTCTAGTGAGTGTGTATATAGTCTAGTGAGTGTGTATATAGTGTGTATATATAGTCTATTGAGTGTATATATATAGTCTAGTGAGTGTGTATATATAGTCTAGTGAGTGTGTATATAGTGTGTATATATAGTCTAGTGAGTGTGTATATAGTCTAGTGAGTGTGTATATAGTGTGTATATATAGTCTATTGAGTGTATATATAGTCTAGTGAGTGTGTATATAGTCTAGTGAGTGTATATATAGTCTAGTGAGTGTGTATATAGTCTAGTGAGTGTGTATATAGTCTAGTGAGTGTATATATAGTCTAGTGAGTGTGTATATATAGTCTAGTGAGTGTATATATAGTCTAGTGAGTGTGTATATAGTCTAGTGAGTGTGTATATATAGTCTAGTGAGTGTGTATATATAGTCTAGTGAGTGTGTATATAGTCTAGTTAATGTGTATATAGTCTAGTGAGTGTGTATATAGTCTAGTGAGTGTGTATATAGTCCGGTGAGTGTGTATATATAGTCTAGTGAGTGTGTATATAGTGTATATATAGTCTAGTGAGTGTGTATATAGTGTATATATAGTCTAGTGAGTGTGTATATAGTGTATATATAGTCTAGTGAGTGTGTATATAGTGTATATATAGTCTAGTGAGTGTGTATATAGTGTATATATAGTCTAGTGAGTGTGTATATAGTCTAGTTAATGTGTATATAGTCTAGTGAGTGTGTATATAGTCTAGTGAGTGTGTATATAGTCTAGTGAGTGTGTATATAGTGTATATATAGTCTAGTGAGTGTGTATATAGTCTAGTGAGTGTGTATATAGTCTAGTGAGTGTGTATATAGTCTAGTGAGTGTGTATATAGTCCGGTGAGTGTGTATATAGTGTATATATAGTCTAGTGAGTGTGTATATAGTCTAATGAGTGTGTATATAGTGTATATATAGTCTAGTGAGTGTGTATATAGTCTAGTGAGTGTGTATATATAGTCTAGTGAGTGTGTATATAGTCTAGTGAGTGTGTATATATAGTCTAGTGAGTGTATATATAGTCTAGTGAGTGTGTATATAGTCTAGTGAGTGTGTATATAGTCCGGTGAGTGTGTATATAGTGTATATATAGTCTAGTGAGTGTATATATAGTCTAGTGAGTGTGTATATATAGTCCAGTGAGTGTGTATATAGTCTAGTGAGTGTGTATATATAGTCTAGTGAGTGTATATATAGTCTAGTGAGTGTGTATATAGTCTAGTGAGTGTGTATATATAGTCTAGTGAGTGTGTATATAGTCTAGTGAGTGTGTATATATAGTCTAGTGAGTGTGTATATAGTCTAGTTAATGTGTATATAGTCTAGTGAGTGTGTATATAGTCTAGTGAGTGTGTATATATAGTCTAGTGAGTGTGTATATAGTCTAGTGAGTGTGTATATAGTCCGGTGAGTGTGTATATAGTGTATATATAGTCTAATGAGTGTGTATATAGTGTGTATATAGTCTAGTTAATGTGTATATGATGTGTATATATTCAGTGTGTATGTAGTGTTTATATAGTCTAGTGAGTGTGTATATAGTGTGTATATAGAGTCTAGTGAGTGTGTATATATAGTCTAGTGAGTGTGTATATATAGTCTAGTTAATGTGTATATAGTCTAGTGAGTGTGTATATAGTCTAGTGAGTGTGTATATAGTCTAGTGAGTGTGTATATAGTCTAGTGAGTGTGTATATAGTCCGGTGAGTGTGTATATAGTGTATATATAGTCTAATGAGTGTGTATATAGTGTATATATAGTCTAGTGAGTGTGTATATAGTCTAGTGAGTGTGTATATAGTCTAGTGAGTGTATATATAGTCTAGTGAGTGTGTATATAGTCTAGTGAGTGTGTATATAGTCTAGTGAGTGTGTATATAGTCTAGTGAGTGTGTATATAGTGTGTATATATAGTCTAGTGAGTGTGTATATAGTAGAGAGTGTGTATATATAGTCTAGTGAGTGTGTATATAGTCTAGTGAGTGTGTATATGGTGTATATATAGTCTAGTGAGTGTGTATATAGTCTAGTGAGTGTGTATATATAGTCTAGTGAGTGTGTATATATAGTCTAGTGAGTGTGTATATAGTCTAGTGAGTGTGTATATATAGTCTAGTGAGTGTGTATATATAGTCTAGTGAGTGTGTATATATAGCCTAGTGAGTGTGTATATATAGTCTAGTGAGTGTGTATATAGTCTAGTGAGTGTGTATATAGTCTAGTGAGTGTGTATATAGTCTAGTGAGTGTGTATATAGTCTAGTGAGTGTGTATATATAGTCTAGTGAGTGTGTATATAGTCTAGTGAGTGTGTATATATAGTCTAGTGAGTGTGTATATATAGTCTAGTGAGTGTGTATATATAGTCTAGTGAGTGTGTATATATAGTCTAGTGAGTGTGTATATATAGTCTAGTGAGTGTGTATATAGTCTAGTGAGTGTGTATATATAGTCTAGTGAGTGTGTATATATAGTCTAGTGAGTGTGTATATATAGTCTAGTGAGTGTGTATATATAGTCTAGTGAGTGTGTATATAGTCTAGTGAGTGTGTATATATAGTCTAGTGAGTGTATATATATAGTCTAGTGAGTGTGTATATATAGTCTAGTGAGTGTGTATATAGTCTAGTGAGTGTGTATATAGTCTAGTGAGTGTGTATATAGTCTAGTGAGTGTGTATATAGTCCGGTGAGTGTGTATATAGTGTATATATAGTCTAATGAGTGTGTATATAGTGTGTATATAGTCTAGTTAATGTGTATATGATGTGTATATATTCAGTGTGTATGTAGTGTTTATATAGTCTAGTGAGTGTGTATATAGTGTGTATATAGAGTCTAGTGAGTGTGTATATAGTCTAGTGAGTGTGTATATATAGTCTAGTGAGTGTGTATATGGTGTGTATATATTCTAGTGAGTGTATATATGATGTGTGTATATAGTCTAGTGAGTGTATATATAGTCTTGTGAGTGTGTATACAGTGTGTATATTGTCCAGTGAGTGTGTATATGATGTGTGTATATAGTCTAGTGAGTGTATATATAGTCTTGTGAGTGTGTATACAGTGTGTATATAGTCCAGTGAGTGTGTATATAGTGTATATATAGTCTTGTGAGTGTGTATACAGTGTGTATATAGTCCAGTGAGTGTATATATAGTCTAGTGAGTGTGTATATAGTCTTGTGAGTGTGTATACAGTGTGTATATAGTCCAGTGAGTGTGTATATGATGTGTGTATATAGTCTAGTGAGTGTATATATAGTCTAGTGAGTGTATATATAGTCTAGTGAGTGTATATATAGTCTAGTGAGTGTGTATGTGATGTCTATATAGTCTAGTGAGTGTGTATATAGTCTAGTGAGTGTGTATATAGTGTGTGTATATAGTCTAGTGAGTGTGTATATAGTCTAGTTAATGTGTATATGATGTGTATATAGTCTAGTGAGTGTGTATATAGTCTAGTTAATGTGTATATGATGTGTATATAGTCTAGTGAGTGTGTATATAGTCTAGTGAGTGTGTATATAGTGTGTGTATATAGTCTAGTGAGTGTGTATATAGTGTGTGTATAGTCTAGTGAGTGTGCATATAGTGTAGTGAGTGTGTATATAGTGTGTATATATAGTCTAGTTAGTGTGTATATAGTGTATATATAGTCTAGTGAGTGTGTATATAGTCTAATGAGTGTGTATATAGTGTGTATATAGTCTAGTTAGTGTGCATATAGTGTAGTGAGTGTCTATATAGTGTGTATATATAGTCCAGTGAGTGTGTATATATAGTGTGTATATATAGTCTAGTGAGAGTGTATATATAGTCTAGTGATTGTGTATATAGTGTATATATAGTCTAGTGAGTGTGTATATAGTGTGTATATATTCTAGTGAGTGTGTATATAATGTGTATATAGTCTAGTGAATGTGTATATAGTGTGTATACAGTCTAGTAAGTGTGTATATTGTGTGTATATACTGTGTATATATAGTCTAGTAAGTGTGTACATTGTGTGTGAATATTGTGAATATACACTGCTCAAAAAAATAAAGGGAACACTTAAACAACACAATGTAACTCCAAGTCAATCCCACTTCTGTGAAATAAAACTGTCCACTTAGGAAGCAACACTGATTGACAATACATTTCTCATGCTGTTGTGCAAATGGAATAGACAACAGGTGGAAATTATAGGCAATTAGCAAGACACCCCCAATAAAGGAGTGGTTCTGCAGGTGGTGATCACAGACCACTTCTCAGTTCCTATGCTTCCTGGCTGATGTTTTGGTCACTTTTGAATGCTGGCGGTGCTTTCACTCTAGTGGTAGCATGAGAGGGAGTCTACAACCCACCCAAGTGGCTCAGGTAGTGCAGCTCATCCAGGATGGCACATCAATGTGAGCTGTGGCAAGAAGGTTTGCTGTGTCTGTCAGCGTAGTGTCCAGAGCATGGAGGCGCTACCAGGAGACAGGCCAGTACATCAGGAGACGTGGAGGAGGCCGTAGGAGGGCAACAACCCAGCAGCAGGACCGCTACCTCCGCCTTAGTGCAAGGAGGAGCACTGCCAGAGCCCTGCAAAATGACCTCTAGCAGGCCACAAATGTGCATGTGTCTGCTCAAACGGTCAGAAACAGACTCCATGAGGGTGGTATGAGGGCCCGACGTCCACAGGTGGGGGTTGTGCTTACAGCCCAACACCGTGCAGGACGCTTGGCATTTGCCAGAGAACACAAAGATTGGCAAATTCGCCACTGGCGCCCTGTGCTCTTCACAGATGAAAGCAGGTTCACACTGAGCACGTGACAGACGTGACAGAGTCTGGAGACACCGTGGAGAACGTTCTGCTGCCTGCAACATCCTCCAGCATGACCGGTTTGGTGGTGGGTCAGTCATGGTGTGGGGTAGCATTTCTTTGGGGGGCCGCACAGCCTTCCATGTGCTCGCCAGAGGTAGCCTGACTGCCATTAGGTACCGAGATGAGATCCTCAAACCCCTTGTGAGACCATATGCTGGTGCGGTTGGCCCTGGGTTCCTCCTAATGCAAGACAATGCTAGACCTCATGTGTCTGGAGTGTGTCAGCAGTTCCTGCAAGAGGAAGGCATTGATGCTATGGACTCGCCCGCCCGTTCCCCAGACCTGAATCCAATTGAGCACATCTGGGACATCATGTCTCGCTCCATCCACCAACGCCACGTTGCACCACAGACTGTCCAGGAGTTGGCGGATGCTTTAGTCCAGGTCTGGGAGGAGATCCCTCAGGAGACCATCCGCCACCTCATCAGGAGCATGCCCAGGCGTTGTTGGGAGGTCATACAGGCACGTGGAGGCCACACACACTACTGAGCCTCATTTTGACTTGTTTTAAGGACATTACATCAAAGTTGGATCAGCCTGTAGTGTGGGTTTCCACTTTAATTTTGAGTGTGACTCCAAATCCAGACCTCCATGGGTTGATAAATTTGATTTCCATTGATCATTTTTGTGTGATTTTGTTGTCAACACATTCAACTATGTAAAGAAAAAAGTATTTAATAAGAATATTTCATTCATTCAGATCTATGATGTGTTATTTTAGTGTTCCCTTTATTTTTTTGAGCAGTGTTTAATCTAGTGAGTGTGTGTATATATGTTTTACGCCAACCCATGTACCCCGACCAACCGCGCTCCACTTACGTACCCTACTAAATGACTGTACACAAAATTGCGCACTTTTTCGTGTGCCTGACACGGTGTTGGTGGTAATGCAAGAATGGATGCTCTTCTTTGTTCGATAATTCCTCCATCTATACATCCTTCTGCTGCGATCCCCCTTCTCCCCTTCTCCTCCCTTTTTCCTTTTGGCAGCCCACCCCCTGACACTAGCACGAGTGGTTCTCCAGATGCAGTGTGTGTGTGTGTGGGGGGGGGGGGTGCTCTGAGTATTTTGTCCACCTCTCCTCTGACACCACAGCTGGCGGCCCAGCCCTACATGGGTGGGTGTGCGTGTGTGTGTGTGTGTGTGTGTGTGTGTGTGTGTGTGTGTGTGTGTGTGTGTGTGTGTGTGTGTGTGTGTGTGTGTGTGTGTGTGTGTGTTTCTGCCCCTGCCGTGAAGCCTACTTTTCCAAACCTCTATGCGTTTCCATGTATCCGTCTAAACCTGGCCTCTTTGTATATACATTTTGCCTGTATGTTTGTGTGTGTATGTTCCTGTCCGTGTGTGTGTGTGTATATGTTCCTGTCCGTGTATGTGTGTGTGTGTGTGTGTGTATGTTCCTGTCCGTGGGTGTGTATGTTCCTGTCCGTGTGTGTGTGTGTGTCCTGCGGTGGGGCCGCCCTGTGGCCAAATATGGGAGGCAAAAGTTCACAATCTACATTCCTGCCATGTTAGGTATCTGAGCAGGGGGAATACATCAGCAAAACACACACACACACACACACACACACACACACACACACACACACACACACACACACACACACACACACACACACACACACACACACACACACAGTAGTTGAACTGGAGAACTAGACGAGGGGTCTTGATGGGACCCTATAGGCTTCCCAGTGGGCAGCATACAGGAAGGAGAGAAGGAGGGAGGGAGGGAGGAGAGAGGGAGGGAGAGAAGGGGGGAGGGAGGGAAGGAGAGAGGGGGGAGGGAGGGAGGGAGGGAGGGAGGGAGGGAAGGAAAGAGGGAGGGAGGAGAGAGGGAGGGAGGGAGAGAAGGAAGAGAGAGGGAGGGAGAGAGAGAAGGAGGGAAGGCGAGAGGGAGGGAAGGAGAGAGGGAGGGAGAGAAGGAGGGAAGGAGAGAGGGAGGGAAGGAGAGAGGGGGGGAGAGAGGGGGGAGGGAGGGAGTGAAGGAGAGAGGGAGGAGGGAGTGAGGGAAGCAAAGAAGGAGGGAGGGAGGGAGGGAGGGAGGGAGGGAGGGAGGGGGGAGAGAGGGAGGAAAGGAGAGAGGAGGGAGGGAGGGAGGGATAGAGGGAAGGAGAGAGAAAGGGAGAGAGAGAAAGGGAGAGAGAGAAAGGTCGAGAGGGGCTGTAAAGGGACAAACCTCTCACCTGCGAACTGGACATGTTTTATTGAAGGGCTCAGCAATTATTAGAAACATACACTGATGAATTACATTTCATACTTGGGGATACGTCTCAAATGGCACCCTATTCCCTATTTAGTGCACTACTTGGCACCCTATTCCCTATTTAGTACACTACTTGGCACCCTATTCCCTATTTAGTGTACTACTTGGCACCCTATTCCCTATTTAGTACACTACTTGGCACCCTATTCCCTATTTAGTGTACTACTTGGCACACTAATCCCTATTTAGTGCACTACTGGCCCTGGTATATATGGAATATTGAGCTATTTGGGACCCAATGCAAGAGTTTGGATTTTACGCTAAAATCATTGTTTTTTCTAGTCCGAGTTTTCTTGTCGTCTCAATACGCCTCCCTGTCTGAGTAACTCCACCAAAACACACAAGAACTATGGTCAGAACGTGACAACGCCTCCCTGTCTGAGTAACTCCACCAAAACAGGTCAACAGAGAGAAGAACCCAAAACACACTGACCTCATCCTCTCCCCCACTCACTGTGGCAGCTGTGGAGAGTTTGTGTGTGTGTGTGTGTGTGTGTGTGTGCATGTGTGAGTGAATGCATGAGTGATTGAGTGAGTGGGTAAGTGAGTGAGTGAGTGCATGAGTGAGTGAATACATGAGTGAGTGTGTGTGTGTGTGAGTGCATGAGTGAGTGAGTGAGTGAGTGAGTGAGTGAGTGAGTGAGTGAGTGAGTGAGTGAGTGCGTGCGTGCGTGCGTGCGTGAGTGTGTGTGAGTGCATGAGTGAGTGAGTGAGTAAGTGAGTGTGAGTGTGAGTGATTGTAAGTGTGTGTGAGTGCATGAATGAGTGAGTGAGTGAGTGAGTGAGTGAGTGAGTGGGTGAGGTGTGTGAGTGCATGAATGAGTGTGTGTGTGTGTGTGTGTGTGTGTGTGTGTGTGTGTGTGTGTGTGTGTGTGTGTGTGTGTGTGTGTGTGTGTGTGTGTGTGTGTGTGCATGAGTGAGTGAGTGAGTGTGTGTGATCGCATGAGTGAGTGAGTGAGTGAGTGAGTGAGTGTGTGTGAGTGCATGAGTAAGTGAGTGAGTGAGTGAGTGAGTGAGTGAGTGAGTGAGTGAGTGAGTGAGACCATGAGCAGTTCCTTCCCTTCTCCATACTCTTCTCCTCCCATCATCCTGGTACAAGTTGATCTTGGTTTCATCTGACCATAGGATGCCGTTCCAGAACAGTACAGGCTGTTTTAGATGTTTTTCAAACTCTAAAGTGGTCTTCCTGTTTTTGAGGCTTACCAATGGTTTACAACTTGTGGTAAACCCTCTGTATTTACTCTTGTGAAGTCTTCTCTTGATTGTTGTCTTTGACACAGATATGCCAACCTGCTGGAGGGTGTAATTCATCTGGCCAACTGCTATGAAGGGGGTTTCTTCACCAGGGAGAGAATTATTCTGTCATCCACCACAGTTGTTTTCTGTGGTCTTCCAGGCCTTTTGGTGTTCCTGAGCTCGGCAGTGTGTTCTTTCTTGTTAAGATTAAGAATGTACCAAATAATTGATTTGGCCACACCTAATGTTTTTGCTATCTCTCTGATGGGTTTGTTTTGTTTTGTCAGCCTAATGATGTCTTGCTTCACTGGCAGTGACTGCTCTTTGGACTTCATGTTGAGGGTTAACAGCAACAGATTCCAAATGCAAATGACACACTTGAAATCAACTCGAGACCTTTTATCTGCTTACTTGTAAATGAACTAATGAGGGAATAACACACACCTGGCCATGGAACAGCTGAGCAGCCAATTGTCCAATTACTTCTGGTCCCTTCAAAAAAAAGGTAGGAGGGGGGGGGGGGGGGACCACATATAAGAAGTGCTGTAATTCACCGTTCACCTGATTTGGAGGTAAATACCCTCAAATTAAAGGTGAAAGTCTGCACTTTCAGCTCATATTCATTATTTAATTTCAACTCCAATGTGTTTATGGTAGACAGCTAAAATAATAGTAACTTGGTCAATGTCCAAATATTTATGGACCTGATTGTATGTGAGTGTTAGGCTGACCCAATGAAGTGAATGAAGCTGAACCAATGATGTGAATGAAGCTGACCCAATAATGTGAATGAAGCTGACCCAATGAAGTGAATGAAGCTGACCCAATGATGTGAATGAAGCTGACCCAATGATGTGAATGAAGCTGACCCAATAATGTGAATGAAGCTGAACCAATGATGTGAATGAAGCTGAACCAATAATGTGAATGAAGCTGACCCAATAATGTGAATGAAGCTGAACCAATAATGTGAATGAAGCTGAACCAATGATGTGAATGAAGCTGAACCAATAATGTTAATGAAGCTGAACCAATGATGTGAATGAAGCTGAACCAATGATGTGAATGAAGCTGAACCAATGAAGTGAACGAAGCTGAACCAATAATGTGAATGAAGCTGAACCAATAATGTGAATGAAGCTGAACCAATGATGTGAATGAAGCTGAACCAATAATGTGAATGAAGCTGAACCAATAATGTGAATGAAGCTGAACCAATGAAGTGAATGAAGCTGAACCAATGATGTGAATGAAGCTGACCCAATGAAGTGAATGAAGCTGACCCAATGAAGTGAATGAAGCTGAACCAATGAAGTGAATGAAGCTGAACCAATGATGTGAATGAAGCTGACCCAATGATGTGAATGAAGCTGAACCAATGAAGTTGTTACAGACGAGACAAACACCTCTTCTATCAACACTGCAAAGTTGTTCCTGAGACCTGGAGATAAATAGTTTTAACCACTAACTCTAACCCTGTGTAATATCATCAGTGAGTAAACTAATACAAAGTCAGTTAGGTTTAATGTGAGGTGAAGGCTCAAGGTCATCAGTTCTGACATATTTGCATCTTCTGTCCAATTTTCACCACTAATCAACTCTAACTTGGATATATTGTCACTAGCAAGCAGTAAATCGTTGGATCTGGTTCATTTCATTATATGCAATTCAATATTTGAAGATTGCAGCCATATTACAAGAAATGCAAGTTATTTATGGAAATGATTAACAAGCCATTGTCAACTTTCTGTCATCTATGGTTATTTTGCTCGCCGTCACCCTATGTTACATATGATTGATTTTTGTTTGCAAATGCGACTGGGGCCATGTAAATAATGGCTTTGAATCCACCTGCCCCTACCTACACCTTACCTTGATAAGGCACTTCACCATAGAAATATAATTACTATTATATTGCATAATTAATTGCCTGGTAACTTGGAATTTCCAGTCAGTCCATCATTCTACAGATTCAAAATTGGTCTACTTCCTACATTATCTGCATTATGACAGCTGAATCCCCATAGTAACAGTGGCATTATGACAGCCACGTAGTAACAATGGCAAAATGACAGTCCCTACCTAATAACTGCACTGGAACACAATCATTTCGCTAAACCCGCAATAACATCTGCTAAAAATGCGTATGTGACCAATACAATTTTTGTTGTTGTTGATAACAGTGCCAATATGATAGCCCCATAGTAATAACAGTGCCATTCCAAACATGAAAACCGTGAAAATAAACCAAAATCCACAACACAGCGGAATATAAAGTGCGTGGCCAGCGGTGGCGCTTGTTTTGGTCCTAAAATGAAGAACATCTATGTGAAATGGAAGGAGTAGCCTTGACCGTCCCGCAGCTGAAAGACTTACGGTATTAGACTATAGCTAATATCGATGATTTAGCTACCATTTATAATGGTTGGATCTTGAAATGATCCTATAAACGTTATAGGCCTACTTTTTAAACGAATGAGAGCCCCATCCATGTATTTTCCCGTGTCTATTCCTTTGGTTGTCAGTGTTATAGCTATAGGTAAACGTTATGAATTAATGATTTGACGATTATATTATAGCTATAGTAAACGTTACGAATGGATGACTTGCTGTTTATATTATAGCTATAGTAAACTTTATGAATTAATGATTTGCCGTTTATATTATAGCTATAGTAAACGTTACGAATGGATGATTTGCCGTTTATAATGGGTGGCATCCAACCGTTGGAAGGAACGATTGTAGGGCTATATGAGTTCAAACTAACTATAATGATGCAATGCATCTGACTTGACTGTTGATGATAGAATGTGTCATTGTTTTAAATAAATACATTGTTTTAATGTATGTATTTATTAGGGACCAATAAAATGACTCAATGTTTTAACAGGCTAAATATGATTATCTAGGCTACGTATCTATAATTAACTCTACTGCCTAAAACTCTTCCTTATAAACCATCTAATAATAAAAAGTCAAAGTCATAACAGTTTTAGTTAAAAGCCCATCTTTTATTTAAGCAGACTTTACTAACATCGCTACATTACCAGGGTTCGGGAGGGAGAACCGGCAGGGGGCGGTTACGTCAGGTAGGTTGCCCGGCCTGTCTTAACGCCTCCTGCGGCCTCCTCTCCTGCGACGACGGGACACCCTAGGGCGGCGGCGTCTGCGGACAGGGCGGCTGCTTGATCTGCGTCTTCTGGGCATTGTGATTGATAGATAATACTATGAATGACTTTAAGACGAGCCGGGGGTCCATTTTATAGGGCTGGAGGGGGCGGGCGTGACGTCACCATGGGTTAAATGATGACGCAATAATTATTAATGACTGTTTGAATTTTGAAAACTACTGTCTTCAGTGACGTCATAGTAGCATTGGCAGGATGACGCAATGGTGATCTTTTTTGTTTTGCAAATTTAAATAGTGTTTGTTCTTTGTCATTCCATCAGTTCGGTGCCTTTTGAGAAGTGTTACTTTTCATTTCAAGTAAATGTAACATACTGTCATAAAGAAAACATGTTCAACTTCAGAAAAAACATGTTTTCCCATCTCAAGAGGGTCAATATACAAATGAGTAACAGGTTAGACATGTGCTCAGTTCTCCACCACAAAAATCCCTAAAAGTGTAGAGCCAGCTCACCTGCTTTTACACTTGATTTGATTGTTCGATGTTCAATGTTTCTGTTGAAAATATATATATTTTAATCGAATAATGTTAAGTTTCACCATATTAAAACGAGAGTTCAGTTCACGTAACAGGGTTGACTTTAAAATGAGGGAAATATACACACTCCCGTTCAAAAGTTTGGGGTCACTTAAAAATGTCTTTGTTTTTGAAAGAAAGCACATGTTTTGTCCATTAAAATAACATAAAATTGATCAGAAATACAGTGTAGACATTGTTAATGTTGTAAATGACTACTGAAGCTGAAAACAGCTGATTTTTAATGGAATGTCTACATAGGTGTACAGAGGCCCATTATCAGCAACCATCACTCCTGTGTTCCAATGGCACGTTGTGTTAGCTAATCCAAGTTTATCATTTTAAAAGGCTAACTGATCATTAGAAAACCCTTTTACAATTATGTTAGCACAGCTGAAAACTGTTGTTCTGATTAAAGAAGCAATAAAACTGGCCTTCTTTAGACTAGTTGAGTATCGGGAGCATCAGCGTTTGTGTGTTTGATCACAGGCTTAAAATGGCCAGAAACAAAGACCTTTCTTCTGAAACGTGTCAGTCTATTCTTGTTCTAAGAAATGAAGGCTATTCATGTGAAAAATTGCCAAGAAACTGAAGATCTCGTACAACGCTGTGTACTACTCCCTTCACAGAACAGCGCAAACTGTCTCTAACCAGAAAAGAAAGAGGAGTGGGAGGCCCCGGTGCACCACTGAGCAAGAGGACAAGTACATTAGAGTGTCTAGTTTGAGAAACAGACACCTTACAAGTCCTCAACTGGCACCTTCATTAAATAGTACCCGCAAAACACCAGTCTCAACGTCAACAGTGAAGAGGCGACTCTGGGATGCTGGTCTTCTAGGCAGAGTTCCTCTGTCCAGTGTCTGTGTTCTTTTGTCCATCTTAATCTTTTCTTTTTATTGGCCAGTCTGAGATATGGCTTTTTCTTTGCAACTCTGCCTAGAAGGCCAGCATCCCGGAGTTGCCTGTTCACTGGGACTTGTAAAAATGCTGAATTTTGGCAATTTAGCAAGTCTTTATTCATATAAATAAATCAGATTTATTGAATTCTCCACATGTTCTATATTAAAGAGCACTTCATATAATATAACTGACTTTTAAAATGCAATACTGATGCACAGTTTCTATTTACAACATCAAAGGGCCCTCTTTACATGGAATAAATTGACCCTTCTGTTTCTTTGAACCCTGGAACAAATAATCACTCAGGGCCTAATCACTCAGGGCCTAATCACTCAGGGCCTAATCACTCAGGACCTAATCACTCAGGACCTAATCACTCAGGGCCTAATCACTCCAGGGCCCGGTTTCCCAAAAGCATCGTTGGGCTAAAGATCCTATGGTTCTAACAATGAATTTATCCTTAAGGTGCTTTTGGGAAACCGAGCCCAGGGCTTTAGTGATTTGGAATGTAAAGTCAATGAGCATTATGGGTAAAATGTACAAAACACAACAGAAGAGGACAACACTATTATTTTGATCCTGAAAGGGATCAAATCTGAGCCAAACTGTAGAATATCATTTTTGGTTGTTGTATAACCCATATACGTCAAGCTCATCAGTTCTGACAACATTGTCCGACCACTAACTCTAACCGTGTTGCATCGTCAGTAAGCAAATATAGCGCTACAATAAATGATCTTTTAATTTTGGGTTGAGCTTATTAAACTCTAAAGTTCTATCAACTTTGCAAAGTTGCCCCTGAGACCTGGAGCTAAATCATTTGAATCATTAACCCTAACCTTGTGGTAATATCGTCAGTGAGTAAACAAATACAAAGTCAATTTAATCCCAGGTTTAGTTTGAAGTTCAGGTTATGGCTCAAGATCATGGATTAAATTTAGTCCAATTTTGACCACTAACTCTAACCTTGTGGCAAGCAATATTGTCAGCAAGCAATTATACATAAGCAATGCTATAACTCATGAATATCAAGCTCATCAGTTCTGAAAACACTTATCCAACAGTTACTGCAGGAGCTGAATAACTACCGAGATGGCGCCCTCTTGTGGTCATTCTGTGTCATTACCACCAGGCCTCCCACTCAGTGTAGTTCAACCACTCTGGAGAACTATGTCAATCAATCAATCAAATGTATTTATAAAGCCCTTCTTACATCAGCTGATATCTCAAAGTGCTGTATAGAAACCCAGCCTAAAACCCCAAACAGCAAGCAATGCAGATGTAGAAGCACGGTGGCTAGGAAAATACTCCCTAGAAAGGCAGGAACCTAGGAAGAAACCTAGAGTGTAAAATATTTCTAGTTTCTATTGTCATGTGTACAAGTACATTGAAATGCCTTTATTGAAACTCTTTACCAGTAATCAATATGAGTAGTACTGTAAAGTAAAACAGAACGTAAACAGAGAGAACAGTCTATGGCTTGGATGGCTGGAGTCTAACCATTATCCTGGCCTTCCTTTCACACACCGCCTGATATAGAGATTGTGAATGACAAGGAGCTCAGCTCTAGTGATGCACTGGAGATAAAGAGTACATATGGCCACTGAACTACATACACTGCTGCCTTTTGGGGGCCCTAAGCTAGATTTGTTTGTGGGCCTTATGGGCAAAACATTTTTGTGGCCCCCTCTCTTGACGGCGGAGAGAACACTTTAAGTTTTAAAGTGAATTTCCTGAAATTCTACACATTCGGCCATGGGGAGTAGAGGACATTTTGCAGTTTTAAAGAAGGTGTTCTGCAATTCTACACATTTTGCCATGAGGTGAAGAGACATTTTTGCAGTTTTAACATACAGAAAATGGGTCGGGGCCACCTAGTGGCCAGGGGCCCTGTCACTTATGCCACAACACCTCACCACAGCTTAGGCCAAGCACTCAACAGCGGAGTGACTGGGATGAAGAGTGGGATGAAGAGTGTGCTGTCATGTTGGGGGTCCGATCTGAATTCAACTCATAGGTTTTGGGTGAACCGAGCTGGATTCTGGATGACTGGCTGGGAGTGGGTAGACAGGGATATGGATAGACAGTGGTGTGTTTAGGTCAACGTTTGTCCATTGGACTTGGTTCCCCTCTCCCCTTCTGCTCCTGTTGGAGAACCAGGGAGTCATGGAGAGAGGCCCTCTTCAGCTCCGCTCTAGCCAGAGAGAGTGCACCGGAGACCAGCCTTCCAGCATAGTTGGTGGTTGGATGTAGAACCAGGGTGTCCTGGACTGAGGCTATCTTTAGCTCTCTCCAACCCAGGGAGAATACATCCGAGACCAGCCTTCCAGCATACCCCCTCAACCTCACCTCAGTTAATAACGACGTGATGATGTCATCAGACAGTTGATCAGCTAACAGACAGAGAGCGTCAATATTTGTTATGTTATTGTTCAGCCATGTGATGATGTCATCAGAGATCGCCTCTGCGTACGTCATCAGCTTGGCACTCCTTCCGTGGAGTCTTCGCTCTTCATAACTGACCTCGCCGGAGGAGTGGGTGCCCTTGGAGGGGCGGAGAGTGGAGCTGGAGGGTCCAGAGGAATAGTACTTGATGGTCCCGTTGAATTGATGTGTCTCACCATTCCCACTCATCTCTGTATCCATATGAACCTCCCTTTGTCTTGTACTGTGTAGAACCGTCTTCCTTCTATCTGAGGGTGAGCTGGCATTGCAATAGGACAAAGATCTTGTGCTGAATGAAGAGGGTATGTTGGACCAAAAGCTCTCACTTCCAACTGCTTCCTTAAAGGCAGCTATGATGGCCAGAGAGGCTAGCTTCTCAGCCGATCTCTCCCTAACTGGAAGACAGATGAATGAGGACAGGTAATATGTAGCTGAGTGTACTACATCTTCAGCCATGGTGTGGGCCAAACAGTGAATGATCCATCCATTGTCTTGGCTGGGTTCTAGAACATTCTGGAACCCACTCATTGCCTCCATTGGAACCTATAAGAGAACAACGAGAATCCAAAAGAGACACATTTGTTTCAATTTGTATTATATGATTATGTTATAATAGGCCTATATTATTTCAATTTGTGTGTAGAAAGACCATAATTGAATGTTTAAGTTGTCTGTGTGTGTTCCTGGCTTCAGACCAGGTGTGGAAGCCAGGAACACACACGGAAAGCACAGCCACTGTGTGTGTCTATGTGTGTGTGCATGGTGCGTGAAAAAGACACTGGTTGGAAACCCAGAGCCAGACTGCCAATCACCACATGAGCTCTCAAGGTTCCAGGAAGTCAGAGAGTCACATGACAGACTGACAGGAAGTGTTTGATTTAGATCAAAAGACGAAAGAGAACCCGTATGGCCTTCTGTAACTGCCAGAGAAAGTCTAATGAAATGTATATGAGAGAACACAGAATTGAATTGACACAGTCAGGCTGGTAATTCCCTTCTATGTTCTTACAGGGAACTGACCTGGAACCCAGGAGGTGTTCTGATAGATGATGGAATTGTGTGTGTGTGTGTGTGTGTGTGTGTGTGTGTTGGATAATTTGGCAGATGTAATAGATGTCAATAAAGGATCATTCACAACAGAGTGTCAGGCTGTTCCAAGCTGTAACTGTATCCACGTGTGAAATGAATGTGGTGTTCGTGTGTTCTGTGTGTTCTGTATGTTCTGTGTGTTCTGTGTGTTCTCTGTGTCTGTATGTTCTGTCTGTTCTGTGTGTTCTGTGTGTTCTGTCTGTTCTGTGTGTTCTGTGTGTTCTGTATGTTCTGTGTGTTCTGTGTGTTCTGTGTGTTCTGTCTGTTCTGTGTGTTCTGTGTGTCTGTGTGTTCTGTGTGTACTGTGTGTTCTGTCTGTTCTGTGTGTTCTGTGTGTTCTGTCTGTTCTGTGTGTTCTGTGTGTTCTGTGTGTACTGTCTGTTCTGTGTGTCTGTATGTTCTGTCTGTTCTGTGTGTCTGTCTGTTCTGTGTGTTCTGTCTGTACTGTGTGTTCTGTCTGTTCTGTGTGTTCTGTCTGTTCTGTGTGTCTGTCTGTTCTGTGTGTTCTGTGTGTCTGTCTGTGTGTTCTGTGTGTCTGTCTGTGTGTTCTGTGTGTTCTGTCTGTTCTGTGTGTTCTGTGTGTACTGTCTGTTCTGTGTGTCTGTATGTTCTGTGTGTCTGTGTGTCCTGTGTGTTCTGTGTGTCTGTCTGTTCTGTGTGTCTGTCTGTTCTGTGTGTCTGTGTGTTCTGTGTGTCTGTGTGTTCTGTGTGTCTGTGTGTTCTGTCTGTTCTGTCTGTTCTGTCTGTGTGTCTGTGTGTTCTGTCTGTTCTGTGTGTCTGTCTGTTCTGTGTGTTCTGTGTGTTCTGTCTGTTCTGTGTGTCTGTGTGTTCTGTGTGTCTGTCTGTTCTGTGTGTTCTGTCTGTTCTGTGTGTCTATCTGTTCTGTGTGTCTGTCTGTTCTGTGTGTTCTGTCTGTTCTGTGTGTTCTGTCTGTTCTGTGTGTTTGTGTGTCTGTGTGTTCTGTGTGTTCTGTCTGTTCTGTGTGTCTGTCTGTTCTGTCTGTTCTGTGTGTCTGTCTGTTCTGTGTGTTCTGTGTGTGTGTGAATATATTTGATTATCCATAGCTAAAACACACGCCTTAACCATCCTCTCAGACAGGGATATCTCTTTAGCCTCTCAGACAGGGATATCTCTTTGGCCTCTCAGACTGGGATATCTCTTTGGCCTCTCAGACAGGGATATCTCTTTGGCCTCCCAGACAGGGATATCTCTTTGGCCTCCCAGACAGGGATATCTCTTTGGCCTCCCAGACAGGGATATCTCTTTGGCCTCCCAGACAGGGATATCTCTTTGGCCTCCCAGACAGGGATATCTCTTTGGCCTCTCAGACAGGGATATCTCTTTGGCCTCCCAGACAGGGATATCTCTTTGGCCTCCCAGACAGGGATATCTCTTTGGCCTCCCAGACAGGGATATCTCTTTGGCCTCCCAGACAGGGATATCTCTTTGGCCTCCCAGACAGGGATATCTCTTACTACATTCAAACATAATGAGGAAGACACATACT
Source organism: Salvelinus fontinalis (assembly GCF_029448725.1). Classification (NCBI taxonomy): domain Eukaryota; kingdom Metazoa; phylum Chordata; class Actinopteri; order Salmoniformes; family Salmonidae; genus Salvelinus; species Salvelinus fontinalis. Next base: position 26,417,321 of record NC_074700.1, on the reverse strand, counting down.
ACACCCCAAATGGCACCCTATTCCCTACATAGTGCACTACTCTACCGCCCCTGTTCAAAAGTAGTGCACTATGTAGGGAATAGGGTGCCATTTCAGAGGCACACAGAGATAAAGACCACAAGGAGAAATGAAAAAATTCCCTTTGAGGTGTTTGATGTCTAGGAAGTCGTATTTCTCTTACTCTTGATATCTATACAATGTTTTGGATTACTTATCAAAGGATGCACTGGTTTGAAACATGCACGCACGCACGCACACACACACACATAGCCCTCTCATATCGCTATTGACCCTATCAAAGCCAGGGTAGACTCTTCATGCTTTAACAAGAGGTACCCTGATGCCTGTAAGGATAAGAACCAGACAGCCAAAAGCCAAATCTGTCATATTTATTGTGTGTGTATGTTATCGTCCGTATGTGTGAGTTTGAGTGTGTGTATGTACATAACTAAATTGATATTCCGACATGTATTGCCCTATCATATTGAGCGTTGAAAGATTGAGACAGCATGAAAATATTTTCTCATTTCATTGACAACTGGACACATTCTCTCAGTCCCACAATTTAAACTGTTGTTGTTCAGCTTGAAGTTATAAGCTTCATGTCAAATGTTTCAGGAGGAACAGAAGAGTTAGGAAATAAAGAAAGAGATTGAGATGAAACCAGTTTTACTAAAGAAAGTTTCCTTAGATATGTACTTACCATGTTCCTCTTGTGAAAGACAACAGAAGACAAGACAAGGCCGGTTTGCTGTAGCTGAGATGCAAATGGCCATGATGGGGAAATAGATATGCTGTTGTGGACCTATAGTCACTTCCTGAATGCGTGTGTGAGTGAGAAACATTAACATATTAAAGGTGGGTCCAATCTGGCCCTTGGGTGGTTTGAGTAAAATATACTTTAAAATGACTTAAACCAAATGGAAACTGTGTAGAAATGATAATGGTACTATAGTCATACCGTTTCTTGACTGTCCAGTTCACTAATAATCACTAGACAGTCAGGGAGCATCCTTGAAGATTGAATGCATACCCCTGGGAAAAATGAGTTTGACACCCCTGTTATTGAGTTGTTAGTTGCCATTTTTTCTTAAAATACAATATAATTCCATTTTATTTAACTCTAGCAAATGAAAATAGGGCCTGCCATTTAGTTTACAGAATCCTAGGGACATTTTGTAACCCAAACATATGAATAGCAGAGTGACTGTTTTAACAGTTTTAGCAGTTCTTTAAAACCAGACTTGTTTCAAGACAGAGGGTTTAACATTTTCACAGTTGTAAAGCTATAGCTTGCTAACGTTATGTAGAATGTGCAAATGAAATCGCATCCAGAAACTGTTATTTGTAGGTCTTGTGAAAGAAAGCAAAAATATAGTTCGTAGAATTTTCACAAACGCTCTAAGAAATTTCACCGCGGTACCGTTCACAACAACATTTCGTGTATAAACGCATTTACGTCAGCAAACACCAACGAGCTCCCATTGGTTGCTAAGAAGTTTGAAAATTCTAAAGACTCCGCCCCTAACAACGGCATCATAGCTGAGCGATGATAGGCGAACAATAGACGAATTCCAACCAATCAGCACCTACCACACGGTGTTTGGACGCAGTTTTGCTTACAAACGTGTGTTAGCTCGCCGCCGGACCTGTGTTGAATGTTGTATTTTTCGCTCAGAAACTTTCGCAACCAATTTTGCAAGCACGGAAAATACGATAAGGTAAGATGTTGTTTCATTGACGGAGAAGCTAGTTTTCTCTCTATATAGCGTGCTACCCTTTCGAAATAATGCCAGTCGAATCACGTGCGGTCGGGTGCAGGACCCTTTGCACAGTAGGCTAACCAACGTTAACGTTAGATCCTTCTACACAATTTACGTTTTCTGCTTCTGATACCAACATATTGCCTTTTGAACCAGTATCTGGGTGTGAGGAGGCGAGATTTTATCTGATGTCCACGGTCCTTCTATTCAAAGTCCCAATAACCAGCTCTGCAGACTTTATAAGGTCAAAATACGATCGGTAACGTTACAGTACGCGTCAGAATATGGAGTTTCGTAGAGTAACTCGTAATTTCTGCCACTCTGCACGGTATGTATAAAAATAAAAAAAAGTCTAAATCAAAGTTTTGTTTTTGACGAAGTTCACATGCCCAAATCCACCTTCTGGACCTCCAATATAATCACTCATTACCGCCGCCCGCAGGTCGGCTGATCCAGCAGCAGGACAGTATCCGGAAAGAATATTGTTCTATTTATTATTTTTTGGGAAGTACATAATGCCGTTCCGCACAGTAATGATGATAGTTGCACTGCGAAACTCCATATTTTGGTGCGTAACGAATGTGTTTTGACAACGTTTGCACAGCTGGTTAAAGGGACTTGGAATTGAAGGATCCTGAGAATCAGAGGCGATCTCGGCTCCCTCAACTCCAGTTAACAAGCTATTATGCTTTGAAGATCTCAGAAGCAGGCATAGAAGCAGGCATAAAAACATAGTTTTTCTTAGCGCATGCCAATTTAATGTTTTCTCTTGCAGGATACAACCACTGACTGTCTGAACCCATTTGGTGAAAACTCCAAGGTGAAGTCATGCCTTTTCCCAGAGGGAAGAAACCAAGTGTTACTGCTGGCAGTAAAATACCCAAATTACTTGGCAAAGGGATGGAGAATCAGGTAATTTGACTAATAATAGCCTCCCACTGTTGATTAGGGATGGTGTTTTTAGTGTAGTGCTGGAACAAAAACGTGCATCATCCAGTTGCTAACTAGTTCTCCAGGAGGAGGCAGCTCTGCCTCTGACGGTTTTCTTTTTTATATTGTTGTTGTCTGTATCCAGCTTTGTATCCAGCCAACATATGTATTGCATGTCTAGGTACATCATTTGGGGTAAGCGTGCTCATTGTTTTGTCTGTGTTGCCAGGGCATATTGCATAACCCACAACGTTTTGGAAGTGAGTCTGTCTGATATCTGCTGGTCAACTTAACCCCTCTTATCGCTCAATGAAACTGCTGGTCCTGCGAGAACTAAACTAACCCCAACGGTGTCTTGCTATCACTCTTCATTGCATAGCTCCATATCTAATAACATAGCTCTGTGTTTTAGGAGGAAGGCCCCCAGGTCAAGAGGTCGTCCTCCTCTCCCCAAGGAGCCCCTAAGAAGAGGACAGCCTTCGTAGACATCACCAATGTAAGTCTCTGTCCTCTTTGGGTCGTATTCACTAGAACCAAACAGAACCTAATTCAACTGGGAGGGACTAACCTGAATTTGTCCAACAAACTTGTTTTCCGTTGCGAAATGTTTTTGACTGCTTGCTCCACGCGTTGACTGCTTGCTCCACATAGCAGACATTGTGGACTAGGTTAGGAATGCTGTGCTGCACTATATTCATGGCGTCATTACGTTATATAGGTACGCACGTCAGCTTTGACATCGGGTTTACACATCGGAGTTAAACTAGACACCGGGATGATTTTTTGGCATTTTTAGCAAAATGTCGTCCGATTCCAATATGATTTTTGCTATATCGTGCATTCTTAGTTTTTGCAACTGTTTTCTATGGTCTTGGTTTGAAATGAATACACCACAGAACAGGGTCTGAATGGTTTCCTGGGGAATGAGACTCTACCAGAGCCTTCCACTGGGTTTTCTGGTGTTCACTGCAGACTGGCACCAAAAGCCACTTCCGGTCTTGTTTGGCAGTTGGTTGTATGGTGGGGTAGATCTCAACTTGAGAAACAATTACTTAACTTCTGTCTTGGCAGGGGCTTGGTGTCAAACGTACGAGTAACGTGACACACAGGCCGATCTATAACAAGTGAATAATCTGCCTCATCTGCACACTATGAAAAGACTGTGGCGTTGACTCTCTGGTCTCCTTGGCTTCCAGGCACACAAGGTTCACATCAGCCTTCCGGGTACGAAGAAGAGCTCCCTTAAGAAGACGCAGAAGAAGAAGGCCACCACCTCGGTGTCAGACAAGAATGAAGCCAACCTTAAAAAGTAACTCCTTTTTCTAGACCCCCTCCTCCTCTCTCCATCTGTGCTGTCGTTAGCTTTGATGGGCTGTGAAGAACGGTGTAGTTAATCTGTGAAGGTGAGAGAGAATAGAGAAAGAGGGGCCACATTATAAAGGGATGGAGTCATTGTATATGTTTATGATGCTTGTTATGGGGGCAGTGAAATATGCCCGTTAGGATACTGAGTTCCTTGATCACTCATCTCTTATTGAGATACGGTGGAAGTTTGTCCTTTTTTTGAGTTCATCAATACAATAGATTCACAACATTCCACATCACAGCAATACATCAAAACAGGAACTTTCTCTGCCTTCTACTGAGGGCCGTTTGCTTGCAGTGACTGCTATATAGACACGGACTGTTGTTCTGGACAAGAACAGATGTGAAATCTAAACCCTTCAACCTATTCCTACCCGTCTCCAGGTCTGAATCAGTGAGCTCAGAGAGTCCGGAGGAGAAACAGAGGGGGGTGGAGGAGAGCCCAGTTGAAGAGCTTGTGGTGGTGGAGGCTGTTCCACCTAGGGAGTTGCCCCCCCACCTCCGGAGACCACAGGTAGGCTAATGGAGCGCCACAGTGGGATCTACAGTACCAGTCAAAAGGTTGGACACCTCATTCCAGGGTTTTTTCTTTATTTTTTACGGTTTTCTACGTTGTAGAATAATAGTGAAGACGTCAAAACTTTGAAATTACACATGGAAGTCATGTAGTAACCAATAAAGTGTTAAACAAATCAAAATGTATTTTATATTTGCGATTCTTCAAAGTAGCCACTTTTTTTGCTTTGACAGCTTTGCACACTCTTGGCATTCTCTCAACCAGCTTCACGAGGTAGTCACCTGGAATGCATTTCAATTAACAGGTGTGCCTTGTTACTAGGTCATTTGTGGAATTTATTTCCTTCCAAATCCGTTTGTGCCAATCACTTGTGTTACAAGGTAGGGAGAGTATACAGAAGATGGTAAAAGACCAAGTCCATATTATGGCAAGAACAGCTCAAATAAGCAAAGAGAAACAACAGTCCAACTTCTTGAGAATACAGGGGGTGCTATTTCGCATTAGCATAATTGCCTCTACAGACTAAACTGCCTCTTATTCAATTATTGCTGTTACTATATGCATATAACCATATAGCATTGGATAGAAAACAAGCTATGGTTTCTAAAACCGTTCCAATTGAGTCTCTGAGTCAAACACAGGTCATTTCACAGCACTTTCCCTGAGCCTGAAAAAGATTGCAAGATGTGTATGCTCGCTTCAAAGCTCTGCCTATATATGGTCACGCCACCTATGACCCGAATGACACTTCCTACTTCTTCCTATGGGTGTTTGGAAGACGTCAGAGGAGAAATTTTTTGTTTATCTTGTACTGACGTGAAATAAGACTTATTTCTTTAGCGTGACCGACAACTTCCGGTTTCTGAGATGCGCGTTTTCAGAGGTGGCATTGTCTTTTGTTATGCTGACGTTACGGATGAAAACTATCTCCGTGTCGAAGTTTGTTTGATACATGTGACCATATCACCGTAATGTATGTTTTTTCAATATAGTTTAATCAGATTATTAGAATTTTTTCGGGAGTTTTGCCGTGTTCCGTTCTTTGAGTTTTTTAACTTTGGGAATTGACCGTGCCAGTCGACCAGTACCAGGCTAAATGAAGAGGGGAGGTTGCCATTGTGAATGGATTGAACGACTCATCAGGACTAAGGACACCTTGATCAACATTCTGATGAAAGACCAGCAATAGTAAGACCCAATTTACGATGTTATTTCATATATCTGTCGTGCATGTGAACTGGTCGGGCGCGTCCAGCCGGTTCTGGCTGGCCTGGTTATGCTAATTAGCGATACATTTTGTTTTCGCTATAAAACATTTAAAAAATCTGAAATATTGTTTGGATTCACCAGATGTTGGGCTTTCAATGTCTGTACGCTGTATATTTTTTCTGAAATGTTTTAAGACAAGTAATTAGTTATATAACGTTGGTCTCTGTAATTGTTCTAGCTGCATCAGCACTATATCAGATTGCAGCTGCAATGTAGAACTGTGATTTATACCTGAAAAATGCACATTTAAAAAAAAAAAACTATGCTATACCATAAATATGTTATCAGACTGTCATCTTAAGAATTTTTTTGTTGGTTAGTGGCTATCAATATCTTAGTTTAGCCGAATTGGTGATAGCACCTGATGGAGTAAGAAACTGTTGGAGTAAGAAAATGGTGTCATTTTGCTAACGTGTTTAGCTAATAGATTTACATATTGTGTCTTCCCTGTAAAACATTTAAAAAATCTGAAATGGTGGTTTTATTCACAAGATCTGTGTCTTTCATTGGGTGTCTTGGACTTGTGATTTAATGATATTTAGATGCTACTATTTAATTGTGACGCTATGCTAGCGATGCTAATCAGTGTGGGGGGTGTGGGGGGTGCTCCCGGATCCGGGTTAGGTACTCTGTAGAGGTTTTAAGACAGGCCTTCATGGTCGAATTGCTGCAAAGAAACCACTACTAAAGTACACTAATAAGAAGATGTGCTTGGGCCAAGAAACACGAGCAATGGACATTAGACCGGTGGAAATCTGTCCTTTAGTGTGATGCGTCCTAACCGCCGTGTCTTTGTCAGACGCAGAGTAGGTGAACGGATGATCTCTGCATGGAGGAGGAGGTGTGGGAGGTGCTTTGCTGGTGACACTGACTTATTTAGAACTCAAGGCACACGTCGCCAGCATGGTTACCACAGCAGTCTGCAGCTATACGCCATCCCATCTGGTTTGCGCCTAGTGGGACTATCATTTGTTTTTGTAAAGGACAATCACCCCAAACACTCCTCCAGGCTGTGTAAGGGCTATTTGACCAGTGCTGCATCAGATGACCTGGCCTCCACAATCACCTGACCTCAACCCAATTCAGATGGTTTGAGATGAGTTGGACCGCAGAGTGTTGGAAAAGCAGCCAACAAGTGCTCAGCAATGTGGGAACTCCTTCAAGACTGTTGGAAAAGCATTCTTAATGAAACTTGTTGAGAGAATGCCAAGAGTCTGCAAAGTTGTCAAGGAAAAGGGTGGCTACTTTAAAGAATATAAAATATATTTGATCACTTTATTTTTTGGTTATTACATGATTCCATATGTGTTACTTCATAGTTTTGATGTTTTCACTATTATTCTACAATGTAGAAAATATTAAAAATAAACCCTGGAATGAGTAGGTGTCCAACCTTTTGACTGGTGTTGTACATGGGGACAGTCAGGAATAGTTCTATGGAACTCATTGTCGAGCACTGTTCTGTACAGCTGGTTTGTACTGCACCTAAATATCACTCTTCCTTCCTTCCCTCTCTCTCCTTTCCTCTGTCTCTCTCTCCTTTCCTCTGTCTCTCTCTCCTTTCCTCTGTCTCTCTCTCCTTTCCTCTGTCTCTCTCTCCTTTCCTCTGTCTCTCTCTCCTTTCCTCTGTCTCTCTCTCCTTTCCTCTGTCTCTCTCTCCTTTCCTCTGTCTCTCTCTCTCCTTTCCTCTGTCTCTCTCTCCTTTCCTCTGTCTCTCTCTCCTTTCCTCTGTCTCTCTCTCCTTTCCTCTGTCTCCCTCTCTCCTTGCCTCTCTCTCTCCTTGCCTCTCTCCCTCCCTCTCTCCTTGCCTCTCTCTCTCCTTGCCTCCCTCTCTCCTTGCCTCTCTCTCTCCTTGCCTCTCTCTCTCCTTGCCTCTCTCTCTCTCTCTCTCTCTCTCTCTCTCCTTGCCTCTCTCTCTCTCTCTCCTTGCCTCTCTCTCTCCTTGCCTCTCTCTCTCTCTCTCTCTCTCTCTCTCTCCTTGCCTCCCTCTCTCCTTCCCTCTCTCTCTCTCTCTCCTTGCCTCCCTCTCTCCTTGCCTCCCTCTCTCCTTCCCTCTCCCTCTCTCTCTCCTTCCCTCTCTCTCTCTCCTTGCCTCTCTCTGTCTCTCTCTCTCTCTCCTTGCCTGTCTCTGTCTCAGATCCCTGAGGAGTTTGATATAGACGCCCAGCACCAGGACGACCCCACTCTGACTGCTCAGTACGCCAAGGAAATCTTTGATTATCTCAAGGCCAGAGAGGAGAAGTTCATCCTGTCTGACTATATGTCCATCCAGCCCAGTCTGAACGCTGGGATGAGGGCCATCCTGGTGGACTGGCTGGTCGAGGTGCAGGTCAGGAATCCACTATACTTGCTACTATAGTAACACTACAGCGCAATATGCCCGTAGTACAGAGCATTTTAAATGGGAGGGAAGATGAGACACTGGTTCTTTATGTGATGGAGAAAGTGTGTTACTCTGTTTCCAGGAGAACTTTGAGCTGAACCATGAGACTCTGTACCTGGCTGTGAAGGTGACAGACCACTTCCTGTCCACTGCTCCGGTCATCAGAGAGAATCTACAGCTTATAGGTTCTACAGCCATGCTCATAGCATCCAAGTTTGAGGTGAGGGATATTAAACACACACACACTACCTGTCCTCTGCTCCGGTTAACGGTAGGAGAGGGGAGGGATATTAAACACACACACACTACCTGTCCTCTGCTCCGGTTAACGGTAGGAGGGGGAGGGATATTAAACACACTACCTGTCCTCTGCTCCGGTTAACGGTAGGAGAGGGGAGGGATATTAAACACACTACCTGTCCTCTGCTCCGGTTAACGGTAGGAGAGGGGAGGGATATTAAACACACACTACCTGTCCTCTGCTCCGGTTAACGGTAGGAGGGGGAGGGATATTAAACACACTACCTGTCCTCTGATCCGGTTAACGGTAGGAGAGGGGAGGGATATTAAACACACACACACTACCTGTCCTCTGCTCCGGTTAACGGTAGGAGAGGGGAGGGATATTAAACACACACACACTACCTGTCCTCTGCTCCGGTTAACGGTAGGAGAGGGGAGGGATATTAAACACACACACACTACCTGTCCTCTGATCCGGTTAACGGTAGGAGAGGGGAGGGATATTAAACACACACACACTACCTGTCCTCTGATCCGGTTAACGGTAGGAGAGGGGAGAGATATTAAACACACACACACTACCTGTCCTCTGATCCGGTTAACGGTAGAAGAGTTGAGGGATATTAAACACACACTACCTGTCCTCTGCTCCGGTTAACGGTAGGAGGGGGAGGGATATTAAACACACTACCTGTCATCTGCTCCGGTTAACGGTAGGAGAGGGGAGGGATATTAAACACACACTACCTGTCCTCTGATCCGGTTAACGGTAGGAGAGGGGAGGGATATTAAACACACTACCTGTCCGTTGCTCCGGTTAACGGTAGGAGGGGGAGGGATATTAAACACACTACCTGTCATCTGCTCCGGTTAACGGTAGGAGAGGTGAGGGATATTAAACACACACTACCTGTCCTCTGATCCGGTTAACGGTAGGAGAGGGGAGGGATATTAAACACACACTACCTGTCCTCTGATCCGGTTAACGGTAGGAGAGGGGAGGGATATTAAACACACACTACCTGTCCGTTGCTCCGGTTAACGGTAGGAGGGGGAGGGATATTAAACACACTACCTGTCATCTGCTCCGGTTAACGGTAGGAGAGGTGAGGGATATTAAACACACTACCTGTCCTCTGATCCGGTTAACGGTAGGAGAGGTGAGGGATATTAAACACACACTACCTGTCCGTTGCTCCGGTTAACGGTAGGAGAGGGGAGGGATATTAAACACACTACCTGTCCGTTGCTCCGGTTAACGGTAGGAGAGGTGAGGGATATTAAACACACTACCTGTCCGTTGCTCCGGTTAACGGTAGGAGAGGTGAGGGATAGTAAACACACACTACCTGTCCTCTGCTCCGGTTAACGGTAGGAGAGGTGAGGGATATTAAACACACTACCTGTCCGTTGCTCCGGTTAACGGTAGGAGAAGTGAGGGATATTAAACACACTACCTGTCCGTTGCTCCGGTTAACGGTAGGAGAAGTGAGGGATATTAAACACACTACCTGTCCGTTGCTCCGGTTAACGGTAGGAGAGGTGAGGGATATTAAACACACTACCTGTCCGTTGCTCCAGTTAACGGTATGAGAGGTGAGGGATATTAAACACACTACCTGTCCTCTGCTCCGGTTAACGGTAGGAGAGGTGAGGGATATTAAACACACTACCTGTCCTCTGCTCCGGTTAACGGTAGGAGGGGGAGGGATATTAAACACACTACCTGTCCGTTGCTCCGGTTAACGGTAGGAGGGGGAGGGATATTAAACACACTACCTGTCCTCTGATCCGGTTAACGGTAGGAGAGGGGAGGGATATTAAACACACTACCTGTCCTCTGATCCGGTTAACGGTAGGAGAGGTGAGGGATATTAAACACACTACCTGTCCGTTGCTCCGGTTAACGGTAGGAGAGGTGAGGGTTGGAGGACAGGGGTTCTCTCACTTGGGCTCTCTTCGCTCTGTTTGTGTAATTCTCTTACCCACCATCCTTTCTCTCTCCCTCCATCAGGAGCGCTGTCCGCCCTGCGTGGACGACTTCCTGTACGTCTGTGACGATGCGTACAAGAGGGAGGAGGTTATTGCTATGGAGACGAGCATCCTGCAGGCGCTGGCGTTCGACATCAACATCCCCATCCCCTATCGCTTCCTCAGGCGATATGCCAAGGTACAGGGTTTTTCCTGGGTCAAAATGAGGCTACGGTGGTGGTGGGTGTGGCCATTTCACTGCAGCTAATGTAGAAGGAAAAGCTGTGTACATTTTGTAAATACTGTGCTGAATCATATGTGAAGAATGCAACAAAGATGCAGAATCATCTGGCCAAGTGCATAAAGTTCCCTCAGCGCTCACAACAAGCAACCTCTGACAAAAGTCCCTCTACTTCTATTCGAGGTGAAAATGATGAATCAGACACCTTATCGATAGCAACAGCTCACGGTCCTCCTGGAATCAGAAGTTTTTTTTGACTCAATGGGGGAACGTAGTCAGAGAAATGCTGATGGATGTCTTGCTCGAACTGTGTATGCAACTGGTTCACCTCTGATGCTCACAGGCAATGTGTATTGGAAGAGACTGCTGAATGTTCTTTGCCCAGCATACACCCCTCCAACCAGACATGCTTTATCTACTCATTTGCTGCATGCAGAGTTCAAGTGAAGGTCAAGCAAATCATAGAGAAAGCAGACTGTATTGCAATCATCTCTGATGAGTGGTCGAATGTTCGTGGGCAAGGAATAATTAACTACATCTCCACCCTTCAACCAGTATTCTACAAGAGCACAGACACAAGGGACAACAGACACACCGGTCTCTACGTTGCAGATGAGCTGAAGGCCGTCTGAAAGCAACGTGAGAGGAATAAGAGCACCACATTGAAGCTGCCCAGCAACACCCGTTTGGGGTGGGGTTGTCATCCTGACAGTCTCCTGGAGGTCAAGGAGTCCAAAAAATGGCCATTTCAGTCGGCTGATATCAAGAGGATCCTCCTGGATAATGTATTTTGGGCGAGAGTGGTAAGCAGCCTGAAACTCCTGAAACCTATAGGGGTAGCAGTTGCACGGATTGAGGGAGAGGACTCCATCCTGTCTGATGTTCAGACTCTGCTTGCAGATGTAAGAGAAGAAATCTGTATTGCCCTGCCCACTTCACTGTTGCTCCAATCAGAGGAAACTGCAGTTCTGAAATACATGAAAAAGCGTGAAGACTTCTGCCTGAACCCCATACACGCCACAGCGTTCATGTTGGACCCCAAGTATGCTGGCAAGAGCATCCTGTCTGGTGCAGAGATCAACAAGGCCTATGGTGTGGTCACTACTGTGTCTCGCCACCTTGACCTGGATGAGGGCAAGGTTCTAGGCAGTCTGGCGAAGTACACTTCCAAGCAAGGGCTTTGGGATGGAGATGCAATATGGCAGTCGTGCCAACATATCTCATCAGCCACCTGGTGGAAGAGACTTTGTGGATCTGAGGCTCTTTCCTCTGTTGCCTCCATCATCCTCCAAATCTCACCAACATCAGTCTCCTCAGAGCGCAACTGGTCCTTGTTTGGGAACACACACACCAAAGCACGCAACAGGCTGACCAATACAAGGGTTGAAAAATTGGTGGCCTGACAACGAACCATCCTCAACAAGGTTGGAAAGTGACAGTGAAGATGGGGCCTCAGAGTCTGATGTTCAAGAGGTGGACATTGAGGAGATCCAGGGAGAAGACATGGAAGCCTGAGAGGAAGACAACCAAAGCTTTAGTTTCTAGACTATCATTTTACAGATCTATGTTGAAAACGTTTTTGGGGGACGTGATGGATCATTCAATGTTCCCTTTTGTTGTTCAGTGAAATCATCCAATGTGACGTCAACTCATTTAATTTGTAATTTCTGTTAGGATTTTATCATTTGTAACCGTCTGCTTATGATAAACCTTTTACCTTACGTTTGTCTCCATATTATAAATATATCCAATGCAAAAAACATCTGCATTTAAATGGTATTAATTTATTTGCATATATTTCCGTTAATTCCCACGGAAAGTGTCCACCTCTGAATATTCCCCAAATGTGTAACACTATGCATGTTGATCCAGTGTGTAAACCATCTCTCTCTCTCTCTAGTGTGTAAACCATCTCTCTCTCTAGTGTGTAAACCATCTCTCTCTCTAGTGTGTAAACCATCTCTCTCTCTAGTGTGTAAACCATCTCTCTCTCTCTCTAGTGTGTAAACCATCTCTCTCTCTCTCTAGTGTGTAAACCATCTCTCTCTCTCCAGTGTGTAAACCATCTCTCTCTCTCTAGTGTGTAAACATCTCTCTCTCTCTAGTGTGTAAACATCTCTCTCTCTCTAGTGTGTAAACATCTCTCTCTCTCTAGTGTGTAAACCATCTCTCTCTCTCTAGTGTGTAAACCATCTCTCTCTCTCTAGTGTGTAAACCATCTCTCTCTCTCTAGTGTGTAAACCATCTCTCTCTCTCTAGTGTGTAAACCATCTCTCTCTCTCTAGTGTGTAAACCATCTCTCTCTCTCTAGTGTGTAAACCATCTCTCTCTCTCTAGTGTGTAAACCATCTCTCTCTCTCTAGTGTGTAAACCATCTCTCTCTCTCTAGTGTGTAAACCATCTCTCTCTAGTGTGTAAACCATCTCTCTCTAGTGTGTAAACCATCTCTCTCTAGTGTGTAAACCATCGCTCTCTCTCTAGTGTGTAAACCATCGCTCTCTCTAGTGTGTAAACCATCGCTCTCTCTAGTGTGTAAACCATCGCTCTCTCTAGTGTGTAAACCATCGCTCTCTCTAGTGTGTAAACCATCTCTCTCTCTCTCTAGTGTGTAAACCATCTCTCTCTCTCTCTAGTGTGTAAACCATCTCTCTCTCTCCAGTGTGTAAACCATCTCTCTCTCTCTAGTGTGTAAACATCTCTCTCTCTCTAGTGTGTAAACATCTCTCTCTCTCTAGTGTGTAAACATCTCTCTCTCTCTAGTGTGTAAACATCTCTCTCTCTCTAGTGTGTAAACCATCTCTCTCTCTCTAGTGTGTAAACCATCTCTCTCTCTCTAGTGTGTAAACCATCTCTCTCTCTCTAGTGTGTAAACCATCTCTCTCTCTCTAGTGTGTAAACCATCTCTCTCTCTCTAGTGTGTAAACCATCTCTCTCTCTCTAGTGTGTAAACCATCTCTCTCTCTCTAGTGTGTAAACCATCTCTCTCTAGTGTGTAAACCATCTCTCTCTAGTGTGTAAACCATCTCTCTCTAGTGTGTAAACCATCTCTCTCTCTCTAGTGTGTAAACCATCGCTCTCTCTCTAGTGTGTAAACCATCGCTCTCTCTCTAGTGTGTAAACCATCGCTCTCTCTAGTGTGTAAACCATCGCTCTCTCTAGTGTGTAAACCATCGCTCTCTCTCTAGTGTGTAAACCATCGCTCTCTCTCTAGTGTGTAAACCATCGCTCTCTCTCTCTAGTGTGTAAACCATCGCTCTCTCTCTAGTGTGTAAACCATCGCTCTCTCTCTAGTGTGTAAACCATCGCTCTCTCTCTCTAGTGTGTAAACCATCGCTCTCTCTCTCTAGTGTGTAAACCATCGCTCTCTCTCTCTAGTGTGTAAACCATCGCTCTCTCTCTAGTGTGTAAACCATCGCGCTCTCTCTCTAGTGTGTAAACCATCGCTCTCTCTCTCTCTCCAGTGTGTGAGTGCCAGTATGGAAACTCTAACCCTGGCCCGGTATGTGTGTGAGCTGAGTCTTCAGGAGATGGATCTGGTCCCAGAGAGAGGATCATTACTGGCCTCAGCCTGTCTGCTGCTGGCTCTAGTCACCAAGGAGCTGGGAGGATGGGTGAGCTTCTACACTCACACACGTCTCCTGCCCTTCATCTACACTGATTGAAGTGGATTTAAAACGTGACATCAATAAGGGATCATATCTTTCACCTGGTCAGTCTATGTCATGGAAAGAGCAGGTGTTCCTAATGTTTTGTACACTCAGTGTATTTCTGTGCCGTTCTGTCTACACTTTCTGCTCTCTCCTACGAATTTATTACACGTCCCATTCTCAATGAGCCGATAACTGTTATAGTCTGAAAACGTACCCTGGTTCTTCAATGCCTTGTCTGACATCTTACTGTCCCCCTCTCCTCCCTCTCCAGTCCCCCATAGTCGGTACAGCGGGGCTGGTAATACTTTATAGTCTGTATTTAATCGCCCACCCCTCTGTACTCTAGACCCCCATCCTGGTTTTCCACTCTGGGTACGGTGTGTCAGAGCTGGCACCCGTTGTCCGGAGGCTCCATTCCATGCTCACCTCCCCGCCAGACGACAAACTCATGGCCGTCCGGAGCAAGTACACTCACAAGTAAGTGTACTGTGTAAACTAGGTATTATAGTACTCTCACAAGTAAGTGTACTGTCCGTCAGCTCCCAGGCTTTGCTCACTTTCAAAATAAGGTATGAATAGAGTGACTGAATAAAATATATATATATATATTTACCCTTTTTCATCACCCCACAACATGATGCTGCCACCGCCGTGCTTCACGGTTGGGATGGTGTTCTTCGGCTTGCAAGCCTCCCCCTTTTTCCTCCAAACATAACGATGGTCATTATGGCCAAACAGTTCTTTTTTTTGTTTCTTCAGACCAGAGGACATTTCTCAAAAGTATTATCTTTGTCCCCATGTGCAGTTAAAAAAGCCAGACTACGGTTTTCATGGCGGTTTTCATGGCGGTTTTGGAGCAGTGGCTTCTTCCTTGCTGAGCGGCCTTTCAGGTTATGTCGATATAGGACTCGTTTTACTGTGGATATAGATACTTTTGTACCTATTTCCTCCAGCATCTTCACAAGGTCCTTTGCTGTTGTTTTGGGATTGATTTGCACTTTTCACACAACTACTTTCATTTCTAGGAGACAGAACGCGTCTCCTTCCTGAGCAGTATGACGGCTGCGTGGTCCCATGGTGTTTATACTTGCGTACTATTGTTTGTACAGATGAACATGGTACCTTCAGGCGTTCGGAAATTGCTCCCAAGGATGAACCAGACTTGTGGAGGTCTACAATTTTCTTTCTGAGGTCTTGGCTGATTTCTTTATATTTTCCCATGATGTCAGGCAAAGAGGCACTGAGTTTGAAGGTAGGCCTTGACACACACCCACAGGTACACCTCCAATTTTCTCAATTAGCCTATCGGAAGCTTCTAAAGCCATGACATCATTTTCTGGAATTTTCCAAACTGTTTAAAAGACACAGTCAACTTAGTGTAGGTAAACTTCTGACCCACTGGAATTGTGATACAGTGAAATAATCTGTCTATAAACAATTGTTGGGAAAATGTCTTGTGTCGTGCACAAAGTAGATGTCCTAACCGACTTACCAAAACTAGTTTGTTAACAAGAAATGTGTGGAGTGGTTGAGAAACGAGTTTTAATGACTCCAACCTAAGTGTACGTAAACTTCCGACTCCAACTGTATGTTAAAATGGTGCGTTTCTACTTGTTGAAGAAAGAAAATCAAGTTGTATCTGACATCATCACAAGGTGAAACATTTTGAAAGATTTGTGACGAGCAAGAAAATACCGTCCCTCTGACTAAACACGTTTCAGGTTTTTGAATATCAGTTTCTTTGAATCCTACCCCATAGAAACACTGGTTTTACGTATGTAGACACTGTTTTGGTGCTGGAGGTAATGAGGTAGAGAAGTGTTGGAATGGACAGTGGATATTGACAAGCCAGGTGGACGGAGGGCGTTGTGTGAAGAGCCCACGTTCAATTAGCAGGCCGCCATCCCTCGTCTTTCCACGCTTTGAGGCAGTCACTTCCATGCTGGCGCTGGTGTCAATTGTTCCGCAGTGGGCCTACAAAAAGCCTGCGCCTACACTTGGTGACGTCATTCCCTTAGGTGTCTATCGTAACAGCACATGGCAATGTGGTGGGAGGGGGGGGGGGATTGCGTTTTGTAAGTGAATACTTTCAATGGAGACTTTTCCTTTTTTGCCACCAGGGTATTCTTTGAAGTCGCGACAATTCCGACGGTGGACCTGGAGACGTTGGAGGGGGCGTTGAAGTGACCCATAGAAACTAGTTGGTGGGAGAATATGTACATATTCTAAGGAGACACTGTATATATTTTGTAATAATTATATATATCACTGTTAATCTTTTATAATGAAGGGATGGCATCTACTGTTGTATAATCAAGTGTAGATTATTATTATTTTTTTAGCAGCAATGTTTTTTTTACATGTTCATGTTGTATCTGTTTTTACACTTTAAGAAAAAAACATGTTACCTTTTTATACAAGTGTTTGAAGTTTAATCTAAAAGTTAAAGGTATTTTTAGAAGTGTGTAGTGAGAGGGGAAAAAAAGTAAATAGATTTACTATTAATATCACTGACCATTTTGATATTGTTGTGTAACCCACGGTAACAGTGTTCTTTATCGGTATAAACGATGGCTGTCCGTCGTGAGTTGTCAAGGTTTTGCTCCAGCCCTGCTCTAATTTACACTTCATTCTGCTAATCGGCTTCTCGTCAGGACCTTGGTTAGCGGAAGCAGGTGTGTTAGACTGGTGCTGGAACAAAAGCCTGCATACTACTCGGTTCCAGGTCTGTCTGCCTTCCAAAGTGTATTTTATGTTGTACAGTGTGTATCATGTATAAAGTCTTTAACATTTTGAACAAAGAGGATTTTACTGTTACGCTATTTTTAAATGGCTCAGACCTCTGAAGATTTAAATAAATCCTGTTTTATTGTTTATAAAACAAATGATCTTGTCATTTTTTTTGTTGCCCTTACTCTAAGGTGTGACGCTTGCACGGGGAAGTCCATCGCAACTTGCAACAATTCACCTCGCTTTTTGTTTACGATTCCAGTTAAAGGCTGGAGAAAAGTAACTGCTCAGATTCATACGCGGGCCAGACATCATGATTATTTACTTTGTAAAAACAAGCTCATATTT
Organism: Salvelinus fontinalis; assembly: GCF_029448725.1. Taxonomy (NCBI): domain Eukaryota; kingdom Metazoa; phylum Chordata; class Actinopteri; order Salmoniformes; family Salmonidae; genus Salvelinus; species Salvelinus fontinalis. The sequence continues at coordinate 26,399,911 of NC_074700.1, read as the reverse complement.
TGGGTTCTGATGGGGTATGACAGATTTAAATAAACCTATGAGGTTTTTTTCTCCGACAGTCAATGGGTACGTGTCTGTAAATGGATGTGCCACCTGCAGATGGCCCTTTATTTAAGTAAAGCTGATTGAAGTGGCTTGTATGACGGGGTGGTGGGGGGGTGTGAGCATATAGTGATACATGTTGCGAAGGCTGATTGAGAACACACCATCCGGTGAGTTCTGGATAAAAGTTGTCCCTAGACACACAGCTGGGATTGGTTTCCTGTGGGAACACCGGACTCAAATGCACTTCCTCTGACCCTTTTTATTTTTTATTTTTTTTCATCCAAAGGGTTTTGAGAAGGAAGCAAGGAAATGTAAGTGAGATGCTTCAATCAATCAAGTTTATTTTATAAAGCCCTTCGTACATCAGCTAATATCTCGAAGTGCTGTACAGAAACAAAGCCTAAAACCCCAAACAGCAAGCAATGCAGGTGTAGAAGCACGGTGGCTAGGAAAAACTACCTAGAAAGGCCAGAACCTAGGAAGAAACCTAGAGGGGAACCAGGCTATGAGGGGTGGCCAGTCCTCTTCTGGCTGTGCCGGGTGGAGATTATAACAGAACATGGCCAAAATGTTCATAAATGACAAGCATGGTCAAATAATAATCAGGAATAAATGTAAGTTGGCTTTTCATAACCGATCATTAAGAGTTGAAAACAGCAGGTCTGGGACAGGTAGGGGTTCTTTAACTGCAGGCAGAACAGTTAACAGTTCCCATATTTGGATCATTGAGAGCTCAATTGCATACTCATTCTCTCTCAACCCATTGGTGGAGAAAGCCAGAAACCACTCTGTCCTCATCCAATGGGTTTTGAGAAGGAGAGACGACTTGAGGAGGTAATTGAGATCTTTCAAGGGACCATGTCATCTGACCTCCGTCTCCTTTTTGGGATGTAGTACACCCATTGGGCCAGTAGGTGGCAGTGCAGCTTCACAATTTATGGATGCCTAGTCAATTGTACAACTGAATGCATTTAACCCAATGCCTCTGAATCAGAGAGGTGGGGGGGGGGGGGGCTGCCTTAATCGACATCGGCGTTCAGGGAGCAGTTGGTGGATAACTGCATTCATTCTGATTGGCTGGGCTTGAACTCAAGGGCAGGACGGAATACTTTTCCACCTTGCCTGCTCAGGCACTCGACCAGTGACCATCACTGGCCCAAAGCTCTCCCTGATATCTCTACACCTGTACTTTGACAACAGAAGGATGATAACTGACTTTATGAAAATGAATCGTCCCTGGCTGTTTTTATTGAGCCGTCTGACTGGCAAAGTTTTCAACAGGTTGGAATAGTCCTGCAGAGTCCCACTGTCTACATTTTAATGAACAAAAATATGAAACACAATTTCAAAGATTTTACTGAGTTACAGTTCCTATAAAGAAATCACTCAATTGAAATAAATGAATTAGGACCTAATCTATTTGATTTCATGGACATGACTGGGGAGACAGGAGTGGGTCTGGGAGGACATGGGCCCACCCACTGGGAGCCAAGAGTAGTTCTGGGAGGGCATGGGCCCACCCACTGGGGAGCCAGGAGTGGGTCTGGGAGGGCATGGGCCCACCCACTGGGGAGCTAAGAGTGGGTCTGGGAGGGCATGGGCCCACCCACTGGGGAGCCAAGAGTGGGTCTGGGAGGGCATGGGCCCACCCACTGGGGAGCCAGGAGTGGGTCTGGGAGGGCATGGGTCCACCCACTGGGGAGCCAAGAGGGGGTCTGGGAGGGCATGGGCCCACCTACTGGGGAGCTAAGAGTGGGTCTGGGAGGGCATGGGCCCACCCACTGGGGAGCCAAGAGTGGGTCTGGGAGGGCATGGGCCCACCCACTGGGGAGCCAGGAGTGGGTCTGGGAGGGCATGGGCCCACCCACTGGGGAGCCAGGAGTGGATCTGGGAGGGCATGGGCCCACCCACTGGGGAGCCAGGAGTGGGTCTGGGAGGGCATGGGCCCACCCACTGGGGAGCCAGGAGTGGGTCTGGGAGGGCATGGGCCCACCCACTGGGGAGCCAGGAGTGGATCTGGGAGGGCATAGGCCCACCCACTGGGGAGCCAGGAGTGGGTCTGGGAGGGCATGGGCCCACCCACTGGGGAGCCAGGAGTGGGTCTGGGAGGGCATGGGCCCACCCACTGGGGAGCCAGGCTCAGCAAATCAAAATGAGTTTTCCCCTTAAAAGGGCTTTATTACAGACAGAAATACTCCAGTTTCATCAGCTGTCCAGGTGGCAAATCTCAGACAATCCCGCAGGTGAAGGAGCATGATGTGGAGGTCCTGGGTTGGCGTGGTTACACAGGGTCTGCGGTTGTCTGGTTGGACGTACTGCCAAATTCTCTAAAACGATGTTGGAGGCAGCTTATGGTAAAGAAATTAACATTAAATTCTCCGGCAACAACTCTGGTGAACATTCTTGCGGTCAGCATGCCATTTGCACACTCCCACAAAACTGTTGTGACATAACTGCACATTTTAGAATGTCCATTTATTGTCCCCAGCACAAGGTGCACCTGTGTAATGTTCATGTTCACACACAGTGACTAGCTGATTACAATCTATCAGTGAGAACTATTGTTTAAGACAAATAAGCTTTTTGTGGGTCTGGAACATTTCTGGGATGTTTTATTTCAGCTCATGAAACATGGGACCAACACTTTACATGGTGCGTTTTATATTTTTTATTCGGTATAGTTTGTTTCCTCTGCAGTACCAGCAACACACTCCTCCTCTTTATTCCTCCTCCCTCTGTTCCTCCTCTTTATTCCTCTCCTCTGTTTCTCCTCTCCTCTGTTCCTCCTCTCCCCTGTTCCTCCTCTCCTCTGTTCCTCCTCTCTTCTGTTCCTCCTCTCCTCTGTTCCTCCTCTCTTCTGTTCCTCCTCTCCTCTGTTCCTCTTCTCCTCTGTTCCTCCTCTCTTCTGTTCCTCCTCTCTCTGTTCCTCCTCTCCTCTGTTCCTCCCTTCCTCTGTTCCTCCTCTCTTCTGTTTCTCCTCTCTTCTGTTCCTCCTCTCTTCTGTTCCTCCTCTCTTCTGTTCCTCCTCTCTCTGTTCCTCCTCTCTTCTGTACCTCCTCTCCTCTGTTCCTCCTCTCCTCTGTTCCTCTGTTCCTCCTCTCTCTGTTCCTCCTCTCTTCTGTTCCTCCTCTCCCCTGTTCCTCCTCTCCTCTGTTCCTCCTCTCTTCTGTTCCTCCTCTCCCCTGTTCCTCCTCTCCTCTGTTCCTCCTCTCTTCTGTTCCTCCTCTCCTCTGTTCCTCCTCTCCTCTGTTCCTCCTCTCCTCTGTTCCTCTTCTCCTCTGTTCCTCCTCTCCTCTGTTCCTCCTCTCCTCTGTTCCTCCTCTCCTCTGTTCCTCCTCTCTTCTGTTCCTCTTCTGTTCCTCCTCTCTTCTGTTCCTCCTCTCCTCTGTTCCTCCTCTCTTCTGTTCCTCCTCTCTTCTGTTCCTCCTCTCTTCTGTTCCTCCTCTCCTCTGTTCCTCCTCTCCTCTGTTCCTCCTCTCTTCTGTTCCTCCTCTCCTCTGTTCCTCCTCTCTTCTGTTCCTCCTCTCCTCTGTTCCGCCTCTCTTCTGTTCCTCCTCTCTTCTGTTCCTCCTCTCCTCTGTTCCTCCTCTCCTCTGTTCCTCCTCTCCTCTGTTCCTCCTCTCTTCTGTTCCTCCTCTCCTCTGTTCCTCCTCTGTTCCTCCTCTCTTCTGTTCCTCCTCTCCCCTGTTCCTCCTCTCCTCTGTTCCTCTTCTCCTCCTCTCCACGGATCAATTAAAGTGATTGATAGCCCAGTGAGTCCATTGACCTACTATCTATCGAACCAATTTCTACGCACACACACACACACACACACACACACACACACACACACACACACACACACACACACACACACACACACACACACACACACACACACACACACACACACACACACACACACACACACACACACACACACACACACACACACACACACACACACACACACACACACAAGCTGATTACAATCTATAAGTGAGAACTATCATTGTAGCAGGGTAGACATAATCAGAGATATCGATTGGATGATGGGAGTAGATTGTTTACGTCCCAGGAAGTTGATTCTGAGTTCTAAGTACTCATCTGTTCTGACATAGAATTATGGTTTGTGCAGTCTGTGTGCATCTTTGTGTGTGTGTCTGTGTATGTATTCAGTAGTCTGGCTCCATTGATGTGTTAGCATTCCCTGGTCAGGAAAGGGCAACCTCTCCTTAGGAGGAAACAAGGAAAGAAGAGGAATATATCAAAGGATCTGTCCTCCAGGCCCCCACTGGCCCTAGTCAACAACCCACCAATCAAATCACTAGATGAATATGGAAACAGTAAGATTTGTGTGACTCAGACCCAATAGGGTCCTGGTCTTTTGTCACTCGCCATGCAGCTTTAATATGACCTTTTCAAATATCATTAAACCTCTGTGTCCACAGTACACACACAGATATCATTAAACCTCTGTGTCCACAGTACACATGCAAATAGCATTAAACCTCTGTGTCCACAGTACACACACAAACATCATTAAACCTCTGTGTCCACAGTACACACACAAACATCATTAAACCTCTGTGTCCACAGTACACACACAAACATCATTAAACCTCTGTGTCCACAGTACACACACAGATATCATTAAACCTCTGTGTCCACAGTACACATGCAAATAGCATTAAACCTCTGTGTCCACAGTACACACACAAACATCATTAAACCTCTGTGTCCACAGTACACACTCAAATAGCATTAAACCTCTGTGTCTTCAGTACACAGACAAATATAATTTGACATTGTGCGGACTAACAAAATGTCCCCAGTTGTTCACATTTTTGTTTGTTTACTATTCGTGTGGGGACTTCTGGTCCCCACAAGACTAGATAAACATGTCCACACACACCAATCTCTCTCTCTCAATTATTTGGTCTGGGTGTTATATTCTCCTACCATATCTATTGTGTTATATTCTCCTACCATATCTAGTGTGTTATATTCTCCTACCATATCTATTGTGTTATATTCTCCTACCATATCTATTGTGTTATATTCTCCTACCATATCTATTGTGTTATATTCTCCTACCATATCTATTGTGTTATATTCTCCTACCATATCTATTGTGTTATATTCTCCTACCATATCTATTGTGTTATATTCTCCTACCATATCTAGTGTGTTATATTCTCCTACCATATCTAGTGTGTTATATTCTCCTACCATATCTAGTGTGTTATATTCTCCTACCATATCTATTGTGTTATATTCTCCTACCATATCTATTGTGTTATATTCTCCTACCATATCTATTGTGTTATATTCTCCTACATTATTTTAACATTTCTACAAACTTCAAAGTGTTTTCTTTCCAATGGTACCAATTATATGCATATCCTGGCTTCTGGGCCTGAGTAACAGGCAGTTTACTTTGGGCACGTCATTCAGACAGGAAGTGGAGAAAAAAAGAGCCCTAAGAAGTTAAACTAACATCAAATTGATCAGAAACACAGTGTAGACATTGTTAATGTTGTAAATGACTATTGTAGCTGGAAACAGCTGATTTTTAATGGTATATCTACATAGGCGTACAGAGGCCCATTATCAGCAACCATCACTCCTGTGTTCCAATGGCACGTTGTGTTAGCTAATCCAAGTTTATAATTTTAAAAGGCTAATTGATCATTAGAAAACCCTTTTGCAATTATGTTAGCACAGCTGAAAACTGTTGTACTGATTAAAGAAGCAATAAAACTGGCCTTTTTTAGACTAGTTGAGTATCTGGAGCATCAGCATTTGTGGGTTCGATTACAGGCTCAAAATGCCAGAAACAAATAACTTTCTTCTGAAACTCGTCAGTCTATTCTTGTTCTTGTTCTGAGAAATGAAGGCTATTCATGTGAGAAATTGCCAAGAAACTGAAGATCTCGTACAGCGCTGTGTACTACTCCCTTCACAGAACAGCGCAAACTGTCTCTAACCAGAGTAGAAATAGGAGTGGGAGGCCCCGGTACACAACTGATCAAGAGGACAAGTACATTAGTGTCTAGTTTGAGGAACAGACACCTTACAAGTCCTCAACTGGCAGCTTCATTAAATAGTACCCACAAAACACCAGTCTCAACGTCAACAGTGAAGAGGCGACTCCGGGATGCTGGCCTTCTAGGCAGAGTTGCAAATAAAAAGCCATATCTCAGACTGGCCAATAAAAATAAAAGATTAAGATGGGCAAACGAACACAGACACTGGACAGAGGAAGGTTGGGAAAAAAAGTGTTATGGTGTTCAGATCACAAAGAACATTCATGAGACGCAGAAAAAATGAAAATATGCTGGAGGAGTGCTTGACGCCATCTGTTAAGCATGGTGGAGGCAATGTGATGGTCTGGGGGTGCTTTGGTGGTGGTAAAGTGGTAGATTTGTACAGGGTAGAAGGGATCTTGAAGACGGAAGACTATCACTCAATATTGCAACGCCATGCCATACCCTGTGGATGGTGCTTAATTGGAGCCAATTTCCTCCTACAACAGGACGATGACCCAAAGCACAGCTCCAAACGATGCAATAGCTATTTCGGGAAGAAGCAGTCAGCTGGTGTTCTGTCTATAATGGAATGGCCAGCACAGTCACCGGATCTCAACCCTATTGAGCTGTTGTGGGAGCAGCTTGACCGTATGGTACGTACGAAGTGCCCATCAAGCCAATCCAACTTGTGGGAGGTGCTTCAGGAAGCCTGGGGTGAAATCTCTTTAGATTACCTCAACAAATTGACATATAAACTCAGCAAAAAAATAAACGTTCTCTCACTGTCAACTGTGTTTATTTTCAGCAAATTTAACATGTGTAAATATTTGTATGAACATAACAAGATTCAACAACTGAGACATAAACTGAACAAGTTCCACAGACATGTGACTAACAGAAATTGAATAATGTGTCCCTGAACAAAGGGGGGGTCAAAATCAAAAGTAACAGTCAGTATCTGGTGTGGCCACCAGCTGCATTAAGTACTGCAGTGCATCTCCTCCTCATGGACTGTATCAGATTTGCCAGTTCTTGCTGTGAGATGTTACCCCCCTCTTTCACCAAGGCACCTGCAAGTTCCCGGACATTTCTGGGGGGAATGGCCCAAGCCCTCAAGACACTGACATTCCTGTCTTGCAGGAAATCACGGCATTGTCAGGCAGGAGGGTCATGTCAGGATGAGCCTGCAGGAAGGGTACCACATGAGGGAGGAGGATGTCTTCCCTGTAACGCACAGCGTTGAGATTGACTGCAATGACAACAAGCTCAGTCCGATGATGCTGTAACACACCACCCCAAACCATGACGGACCCTCCACCTCCAAATCAATCCCGCTCCAGAGTACAGGCCTCGGTGTAACGCTCATTCCTTCGACGATAAACGCAAATCCGACCATCACCCCTGGTGAGACAAAACCGCGACTCGTCAGTGAAGAGCACTTTTTCCCAGTCCTGTCTGGTCCAGCGATGGTGGGTTTGTGTTCATAGGCAACGTTGTTGCTAGTCCTGTCTGGTCCAGCGATGGTGGGTTTGTGTTCATAGGCGACGTTGTTGCCGGTGATGTCTGGTGAGGATCTGCCTTACAACAGGCTACAAGCCCCCAGTCCAGCCTCTCTCAGCCTATTGCGGACAGTCTGAGCACTGATGGAGGGATTGTGCATTCCTGCTGTAACTCGGGCAGTTGTTGTTGCCATCCTGTACCTGTCCTGCAGGTGTGATGTTCTGATGTACCGATCCTGTGCAGGTGTTGTTACACGTGGTCTGCCACTGTGAGGATGATCAGCTGTCCGTCCTGTCTCCCTGTAGCGCTGTCTTAGGCGTCTCACAGTATGGACATTGCAATTTATTGCCCTGCAGTCATCATGCCTCCTTGCAGCATGCCTAAGGCATGTTAACGCAGATGAGCAGGGACCCTGGGCATCTTTCTTTTGGTGTTTTTCAGAGTCAGTAGAAAGGCCTCTTCACTGTCCTAAGTTTTCATAACTGTGACCTTAATTGCCTACCGTCTGTAAGCTGTTAGTGTCTTAACGACCGTTCCACAGGTGCATGTTCATTAATTGTTTATGGGTCATTGAACAAGCATGGGAAACAGTGTTAAAACCCTTTACAATGAAGATCTGTGAAGTTACTTGGATTTTTACGAATTATCTTTGAAAGACAGGGTCCCTTTTTTTGCTGAGTCTAGAATGCCAAAGGTCTGCAAGGCTGTAATTGCTGCAAATGGAGGATTCTTTGACTAAAGCAAAGTTCGAAGGACACAATTATTATTTCAATTAAAAATCATTATTTATAACCATGTCAACATCTTGACTATATTTCCTATTCATTTTACAACTTATTTCATGTATGTTTTCATGGAAAACAAGGACATTTCTAAGTGTCCCCAAACCTTTGAACGGCTGTGTGTGTGTGTGTGTGTGTGTGTGTGTGTGTGTGTGTGTGTGTGTGTGTGTGTGTGTGTGTGTGTGTGTGTGTGTGTGTGTGTGTGTGAGAGAGAGAGAGAGAGAGAGAGAGAGAGAGAGAGAGAGAGAGAGAGAGAGAGAGAGAGAGAGAGAGAGAGAGAGAGAGAGAGAGAGAGAGAGAGAGAGAGAGAGAGAGAGAGAGAGAGAGAGAGAGAGAGACAGAGACAGAGACAGAGACAGAGACAGAGACAGAGAGAGAGAGAGAGAGAGAGACAGAGACAGAGACAGAGACAGAGACAGAGACAGAGACAGAGACAGAGACAGAGACAGAGAGAGATGTGTGTGTCTGAGTCTGAGAGAACAAGAGAGATGTAGCAGTACCGGTTTAAAAATACAGACAGAACACACACCCAGTCAGCAAAGCACTCCCATTGCTTCTCAACTATTCATGATGCCCAATCTGGTTCTAAGCAGGTTGCTGTTCCGATGAGGTTAGAGAGATGGGGAGGGGAGAGATGAGGGGGGAAAGAAGTGGGGGTAGGAGCGTGAAGTGAGTGTCTGTAAGGGGAGATGGGATAAAGAGAGGTCGGAGATACGGGGAGAGAGAAGGGGAGAAGAGTAAGAGTGGTTTTATGGAAGGAGTTGAAGGGAAAGAAGTGCTAAAGAGGAAGGACAGAGAGAGAACTGAGAAGTCTGGTAGAGGAGGAGAAAGGACAGAGAGAGAACTGAGAAGTCTGGAAGAGGAGGAGAGAGGACAGAGAGAGAACTGAGAAGTCTGGAAGAGGAGGAGAGAGGACAGAGAGAGAACTGAGAAGTCTGGAAGAGGAGGAGAGAGGACTGAGAAGTCAGGAGGAGAGAGGACAGAGAGAGAACTGAGAAGTCTGGAAGAGGAGGAGAGAGGACAGAGAGAGAACTGAGAAGTCTGGAAGAGGAGGAGAGAGGACTGAGAAGTCAGGAGGAGAGAGGACAGAGAGAGAACTGAGAAGTCTGGAAGAGGAGGAGAGAGGACAGAGAGAGAACTGAGAAGTCTGGAAGAGGAGGAGAGAGGACAGAGAGAGGACGGAGAAGTCAGGAAGAGGAGGAGAGAGGACAGAGAGAGAACTGAGAAGTCAGGAAGAGGAGGAGAGAGGACGGAGAAGTCAGGAAGAGGAGGAGAGAGGACAGAGAGAGAACTGAGAAGTCTGGAAGAGGAGGAGAGAGGACAGAGAGAGAATTAAGAAGTCTGGAAGAGGAGGAGAGAGAACTGAGAAGTCATAAAGAGGAGGAGAGAGGACGGAGAGAGAACTGAGAAGTCAGGAAGAGGAGGAGAGAGGACAGAGAGAGAACTGAGAAGTCTGGAAGAGGAGGAGAGAGGACAGAGAGAGAATTGAGAAGTCTGGAAGAGGAGGAGAGAGAACTGAGAAGTCAGGAAGTGGAGGAGAGAGGACGGAGAGAGAACTGAGAAGTCTGGAAGAGGAGGAGAGAGGACAGAGAGAGAATTGAGAAGTCTGGAAGAGGAGGAGAGAGGACGGAGAGAGAATTGAGAAGTCTGGAAGAGGAGGAGAGAGGACTGAGAAGTCTGGAAGAGGAGGAGAGAGGAGAATGAGGGAACTGAGAAGTGTGGAAGAGGAGGAGAGAGGAGAAAGAGGGAACTGAGAAGTGTGGAAGAGGAGGAGAGAGGAGAAAGTGAGATGAAAGAGATCTAGGAGAGAGAAAGTGAAGGATGAGGAGGAGGCGTTAAAAGGAAAATATAACAAGCAGTCCCACCCAGCTGCCCAGGCACATCCTAATTAAAGTTGTTATAAAAATCTATCCACTGGGAAAGCACATATATACTTCAGACACTTCATTTTGACTAATGTTCTCTCACTCTACCTCCAGCTCTGCCTCTTTCTTCCGGTCACACTTCACATCACTCTCTAGTTGCTCTTCATGTTGCTCCTCTCTGCCTCTTTCTACCGGTCACACTTTACATCACTCTCTAGTTGCTCTTCATGTTGCTCCTCTGCCTCTTTCTACCGGTCACACTTTACACCACTCTCTAATTGCTCTTCATGTTGCTCCTCTGCCTCTTTCTACCGGTCACACTTCACATCACTCTCTAGTTGCTCCTATCTGGCTCGAGGGACCAGGAGAAGTTGTTGTGAGCTGATTTCTAATAGACTATAGAGTAATAGATCACAGTCTGTCTGTAGTGTTCAGTGTGTGCTTTTCTGAAGCAGTAGCTTCTCAGAGGAAGTTAGCGGACGCTGCAAGGAGACGGTACTAATGCAATTTACTGCTGTTTCAGAATCAGTAGATTCAGCTCTTAAGTTCATCTGTTAGCAGCAGTGTGTGTGTGTGTGTGTGTGTGTCTCTCTTCTCTCTCTCCTTTCTCTCTTCTCATCTCTCATGGGTAAACACTGATAAAATGAACAAGGGAGGGAAGGAGGGAGGGATAGAAAAGGATAAACTAACTCTCTCAGAGGGTATCTGAAAGGCTCAGACGACAGATCCCATAATTATGTGTTTCCCACAGGACTCAAAAACAAAACCCCCAACAAGCGCAACGACCCCACAGTACATCAAGATATTACACATCAAACCAACTCTAAACTCCCTGAGAGAGAGAGAGAGAGAGAGAGAGAGAGAGAGAGAGAGGGGAAGAGAGGAAGAGACAGAGACAGAGAGAGGAAGAGAGAGAAAGAATGAAATATATTTTCCTTTATTATTTTCCCCTAACTCCACCATCCCTCTCCTAATTGGAGTAAACTAATGGACAACAACACTTCTATTTCCAGCTCATACATACTATATGCATTTTATGGACACAGTATATTTTACAATAGTTATCATTGTTTGTTTTTAGTCCCACCCTTCAGCTCCACTCAACTCCTCCCATCTATCTCTGAACTCCATCCAGTTTTGATTTCTATTTGCCATATATTTTTCAACTGTGCTGTGATGTTTCACGAAAGTTCTGAACCTTTCTATTCTCATAGCTTCTAAGATTGTAAATGAAAAATAAAACGTTTTTTGCTAAGAGTATTATTATATTATTGATCTATTGAATGTGATTTTTCAAATCAAGATGAACGGTGTTACAGACAGAGAGAAAAAGACACAGAGAGAAACAGAGAGAGAGAGAGAGAGAGAGAAAGAAAAAGACACAGAGAGAAACAGAGAGAGAGAGAGTATAATGAGTTCTCGCACCGCATTTCTCAGCCGGAGAATTCAGGCTCAATTGACTCTGTGGGAACGTCCTAAGTGGTACCCTATTTCCCATAGAGCTCTGGTCAAAAGTAGTACGGTAGATAGGGGATTGGGTCCCATAGAGCTCTGGACTAAAGTAGTGCACATGATAGGGGATAGGGTCCCATAGAGCTCTGGACTAAAGTAGTGCACTAGATAGGGGATAGGGTCCCATAGAGCTCTGGACTAAAGTAGTGCACTAGATAGGGGATAGGGTCCCATAGAGCTCTGGACTAAAGTAGTGCACTATGTAGGGAATAGGGTCCCATCGAGCTCTGGTCTAAAGTAGTGCACTAGATAGGGAATAGGGTCCCATAGGGCTCTGGTCTAAAGTAGTGCGCTAGATAGGGAATAGGGTGCCATTTGAGATGCTTTCTAACTCAGAATATGTCGGGGGAAGACTAGAAGCAACTGTATCTGGCGCGTCTCCACCAGGTGTTCTCACCATCTGTGTTTATAACACACACACACACCGTGAGGCGCTCGAAGCCACGCACACACACACACACACACACACACACACACACACACACACACACACACACACACACACACACACACACACACACACACACACCTTGAGGCGCTCTAAGCCACACGCACGCACACACACACACACACACACACACACACACACACACACACACACACACACACACACACACACACACACACACACACACCTTGAGGCGCTCTAAGCCACACACGCACACACACACACACACATACGGGCACGCACACACACACACACCTTGAGGCGCTCTAAGCCAACCACGCACACACACACACACACCTTGAGGCGCTTTAACCCCCTCCACACACACACATTATTGATGATTGAACTGCAACGTGATCATCAGGGGTTTTTGGGACCATTACTGCAAGATGTGTCTGTGAGCATCTGTATGTCTGAGTGTATATATTAATAACACAGGTAGCTGTGCTGCAGAGCAAATGATTTCCATCCTTTTCCCCCCTATTGAGGCTGCTGGGGCACAATGTGACTGTGTGACCGTGTGACCGTGTGACCTTGTGACCGTGTGGCCGTGTGGCCGTGTGGCCGTGTGACCGTGTGGCCGTGTGACCGTGTGACCGTGTGACCGTGCAATTTATTTTTGGTACTTTTTACTCTTTTTTTTCTCCCCAATTTTGTGATCTCCAAATTGGTAGGTACAGTCTTGTCCCATCACTGCAACTCCCCTACGGACTCGGGAGAGGTGAAGGTCGAGAGCCATGCGTCCACCGAAACACCACCCTGCCAAGCCGCACTGTTTCTTGACACACTGCTCGCTTAACCTGGAAGCCAGTCGCACCAATGTGTCGGAGGAAACACCATCCAACTGGCGAATGAAGTCAGCTTGCACGCGCCCGGCCAGCTGACATGATTATAGACATCCCCGCTGGCCAGCTGACATTATTATAGACATCCCCGCTGGCCAGCTGACATGATTATAGACATCCCCGCCCGCTGGCCAGCTGACATGATTAAAGACATCCCCGCCCGCTGGCCAGCTGACATGATTATAGACATCCCCGCTGGCCAACTGACATGATTATAGACATCCCCGCTGGCCAGCTGACATGATTAAAGACATCCTTGCTGGCCAGCTGACATGATTATAGACATCCCCGCTGGCCAGCTGACATTATTATAGACATCCCCGCTGGCCAGCTGACATGATTAAAGACATCCTTGCTGGCCAGCTGACATGATCAAAGACCTCCCCGCTGGCCAGCTGACATGATTAAAGACATCCCCGCTGGCCAACTGACATGATTATAGACATCCCCGCTGGCCAGCTGACATGATTAAAGACATCCCTGCTGGCCAGCTGACATGATCAAAGACCTCCCCGCTGGCCAGCTGACATGATTATAGACATCCCCGCCCGCTGGCCAGCTGACATGATTAAAGACATCCCCGCCCGCTGGCCAGCTGACATGATTATAGACATCCCCGCTGGCCAACTGACATGATTATAGACATCCCCGCTGGCCAGCTGACATGATTAAAGACATCCCTGCTGGCCAGCTGACATGATCAAAGACCTCCCCGCTGGCCAGCTGACATGATTAAAGACATCCCCGCTGGCCAGCTGACATGATTAAAGACATCCCCGCTGGCCAGCTGACATGATTAAAGACATCCCCGCTGGCCAGCTGACATGATTAAAGACATCCCCGCTGGCCAGCTGACCTGATTAAAGACATCCCCGCTGGCCAGCTGACATGATTATAGACATCCCCGCTGGCCAGCTGACATGATTAAAGACATCCCCGCCCGCTGGCCAGCTGACATGATTAAAGACATCCCCGCTGGCCAGCTGACATGATTATAGACATCCCCGCCCGCTGGCCAGCTGACATGATTAAAGACATCCCCGCTGGCCAGCTGACATGATTATAGACATCCCCGCTGGCCAGCTGACATGATTATAGACATCCCCGCTGGCCAGCTGACATAATTAAAGACATCCCCGCTGGCCAGCTGACATGATTAAAGACATCCCCGCTGGCCAGCTGACCTGATTAAAGACATCCCCGCTGGCCAGCTGACATGATTATAGACATCCCCGCTGGCCAGCTGACATAATTAAAGACATCCCCGCTGGCCAGCTGACATGATTAAAGACATCCCCGCTGGCCAGCTGACATGATTATAGACATCCCCGCCCGCTGGCCAGCTGACATGATTAAAGACATCCCCGCTGGCAAAAATCTCCCCAAACCTGGACGACGCTGGGCCAATTGTGCGGCGCCTCATGGGTCTCCCAGTCACGGCCGGCTGCGACAGAGCTTGGACTCGAACCTGGATCTGTAGTGATGCTGCTTGTGATTCAGTACGTTAGAACGCTGCGCCACTCGGGAGGCCTGTGATCCCATACTGAGCCTGACTAAAAACATCAACCAGTGGAATACTAAACCTATTCCCTCATCAACCAGTGGAATAATAAACCTATTCCCTCATCAACCAGTGGAATAATAAACCTATTCCCTCATCAACCAGTGGAATACTAAACCTATTCCCTCATCAACCAGTGGAATACTAAACCTATTCCCTCATCAACCAGTGGAATACAAAACCTATTCCCTCCTCAACCAGTGGAATACAAAACCTATTCCCTCATCAACCAGTGGAATAATAAACCTATTCCCTCATCAACTAGTGGAATAATAAACCTATTCCCTCATCAACTAGTGGAATACAAAACCTATTCCCTCATCAACCAGTGGAATACTAAACCTATTCCCTCATCAACCAGTGGAATAATAAACCTATTCCCTCATCAACCAGTGGAATAATAAACCTATTCCCTCATCAACCAGTGGAATACTAAACCTATTCCCTCATCAACCAGTGGAATACTAAACCTATTCCCTCATCAACCAGTGGAATACAAAACCTATTCCCTCATCAACCAGTGGAATACAAAACCTATTCCCTCATCAACCAGTGGAATAATAAACCTATTCCCTCATCAACTAGTGGAATAATAAACCTATTCCCTCATCAACTAGTGGAATACAAAACCTATTCCCTCATCAACTAGTGGAATACTAAACCTATTCCCTCATCAACCAGTGGAATACTAAACCTATTCCCTCATCAACTAGTGGAATAATAAACCTATTCCCTCATCAACCAGTGGAATACTAAACCTATTCCCTCATCAACCAGTGGAATAATAAACCTATTCCCTCATCAACTAGTGGAATAATAAACCTATTCCCTCATCAACCAGTGGAATAATAAACCTATTCCCTCATCAACCAGTGGAATAATAAACCTATTCCCTCATCAACCAGTGGAATACTAAACCTATTCCCTCATCAACCAGTGGAATAATAAACCTATTCCCTCATCAACCAGTGGAATACTAAACCTATTCCCTCATCAACCAGTGGAATACTAAACCTATTCCCTCATCAACCAGTGGAATACTAAACCTATTCCCTCATCAACCAGTGGAATAATAAACCTATTCCCTCATCAACTAGTGGAATAATAAACCTATTCCCTCATCAACCAGTGGAATAATAAACCTATTCCCTCATCAACCAGTGGAATAATAAACCTATTCCCTCATCAACCAGTGGAATAATAAACCTATTCCCTCATCAACCAGTGGAATACTAAACCTATTCCCTCATCAACCAGTGGAATAATAAACCTATTCCCTCATCAACCAGTGGAATACTAAACCTATTCCCTCATCAACCAGTGGAATACTAAACCTATTCCCTCATCAACCAGTGGAATAATAAACCTATTCCCTCATCAACTAGTGGAATAATAAACCTATTCCCTCATCAACCAGTGGAATAATAAACCTATTCCCTCATCAACCAGTGGAATAATAAACCTATTCCCTCATCAACCAGTGGAATAATAAACCTATTCCCTCATCAACCAGTGGAATACTAAACCTATTCCCTCATCAACCAGTGGAATAATAAACCTATTCCCTCATCAACCAGTGGAATACTAAACCTATTCCCTCATCAACCAGTGGAATACTAAACCTATTCCCTCATCAACCAGTGGAATACTAAACCTATTCCCTCATCAACCAGTGGAATAATAAACCTATTCCCTCATCAACTAGTGGAATACTAAACCTATTCCCTCATCAACCAGTGGAATAATAAACCTATTCCCTCATCAACCAGTGGAATACTAAACCTATTCCCTCATCAACCAGTGGAATACTAAACCTATTCCCTCATCAACCAGTGGAATAATAAACCTATTCCCTCATCAACCAGTGGAATACTAAACCTATTCCCTCATCAACCAGTGGAATAATAAACCTATTCCCTCATCAACCAGTGGAATACTAAACCTATTCCCTCATCAACCAGTGGAATAATAAACCTATTCCCTCCCGAATGGTGCAGCGCTCTGAGGTACTGCATCGCAGTGCCGGCAGCGTCACTACAGATCCGGGTTCGAGACCAGGCTGTGTCGCAGCCGGTAGCGATTGCACCCACACATCCTCTCACTCAATGCCCTGCCATCCAATCTATGTCGGCGCATTAGGGTGTCTTTGTGAAAAGTCTTGGGGTCTAAATTGAAGGCAGGAGCCTTAAGGACCATAGTCTGCAAGTAAGCATTTCACTGTTAGTTTACACCCGTTGTTTACAAAGCATGTGACACTAAAAATGCTATTTGACAGAAAGACAGAGAAGGAAAGGGTTGGTAGGGAGAGATAAATATATAGAGAAAGATGGAGTGCCAGGGGAGAAAGAGAGAGGGTGAGGTGGGGTATAGAGGGAAAAAGAGGAGGGGTAGATGTGGGGTATAGAGAGAACGGGAGGAGGGGTAGATGTGGGTATAGAGAGAATGAGATGTGGGGTATAGAGAGAAAGAGAGGAGGGGTAGATGTGGGGTATAGAGGGAAAGAGATGAGGGGTAGATGTGGGGAAAAGAGAGAAAGATATGAGGGGTAGATATGGGTATAGAGAGAAAGAGATGAGGGGTAGATGTGGGGTATAGAGAGAAAGAGATAAGGGGTAGATGTGGGGTATAGAGAGAAAGAGATGAGGGGTAGATGTGGGGTATAGAGAGAAAGAGATGAGGGGTAGATGTGGGGTATAGAGAGAATGAGAGGAGGGGTAGATGTGGGGTATAGAGAGAAAGAGATGAGGGGTAGATGTGGGGTATAGAGAGAAAGAGAGGAGGGGTAGATGTGGGGTATAGAGAGAAAGAGATGAGGGCTAGATGTGGGGTATAGAGAGAATGAGAGGAGGGGTAGATGTGGGGTAAAGAGAGAATGAGATGTGGGGTAGATGTGGGGTATAGAGAGAAAGAGAGGAGGGGTAGATGTGGGGTATAGAGAGAAAGAGATGAGGGATAGATGTGGGGTAAAGAGAGAAAGAGATGAGGGGTAGATGTGGGGTATAGAGAGAAAGAGAGGAGGGGTAGATGTGGGGTATAGAGAGAAAGAGAGGAGGGGTAGATGTGGGGTATAGAGAGAAAGAGAGGAGGGTTATAGAGAGAAAGAGAGGAGGGGTAGATGTGGGGTATAGAGAGAAAGAGAGGAGGGGTAGATGTGGGGTATAGAGAGAGTGGAGGGGTAGATGTGGGGTATATAGAGAAAGAGAGGAGGGGTAGATGTGGGGTATAGAGAGAAAGAGATGAGGGCTAGATGTGGGGTATAGAGAGAAAGAGAGGAGGGGTAGATGTGGGGTAAAGAGAGAATGAGATGTGGGGTATAGAGAGAAAGAGATGAGGGGTAGATGTGGGGTATAGAGAGAAAGAGAGGAGGGGTGGATGTGGGGTATAGAGAGAAAGAGAGGAGGGGTATAGAGAGAAAGAGAGGAGGAGTAGATGTGGGGTATAGAGAGAAAGAGAGGAGGGTAGATGTGGGGTATATAGAGAAAGAGAGGAGGGGTATAGAGAGAAATAGATGAGGGGTAGATGTGGGGTATAGAGAGAAAGAGAGGAGGGGTAGATGTGGGGTATAGAGAGAAAGAGAGGAGGGGTAGATGTGGGGTACAGAGAGAAAGAGATGAGGGCTAGATGTGGGGAATAGAGGGAAAGAGATGAGGGGTAGATGTGGGGTATAGAGAGAAAGAGAGGAGGGGTAGATGTGGGGTAAAGAGAGAAAGAGAGAAGGGTTATAGAGAGAAAGAGAGGAGGGGTAGATGTGGGGTATAGAATGAAAGAGAGGAGGGGTAGATGTGGGGTATAGAGAGAAAGCGATGAGGGGTAGATGTGGGGTATATAGAGAATGAGAGGAGTGGTAGATGTGGGGTATAGAGAGAAAGAGATGAGGGGTAGATGTGGGGTATAGAGAGAAAGAGAGGAGGGGTAGATGTGGGGTATAGAGAGAAAGCGATGAGGGGTAGATGTGGGGTATAGAGAGAAAGAGATGAGGGGTAGATGTGGGGTATATAGAGAATGAGAGGAGTGGTAGATGTGGGGTATAGAGAGAAAGAGATGAGGGGTAGATGTGGGGTATAGAGAGAAAGAGAGGAGGGGTAGATGTGGGGTATAGAGAGAAAGAGAGGAGGGGTAGATGTGGGGTACAGAGAGAAAGAGTGGAGGGGTAGATGTGGGGTATAGAGAGAAAGAGAGGAGGGGTAGATGTGGGGTACAGAGAGAAAGAGTGGAGGGGTAGATGTGGGGTAAAGAGAGAAAGAGAGGAGGGGTAGATGTGGGGTATAGAGAGAAAGAGTGGACGGGTAGATGTGGGGTAAAGAGAGAAAGAGAGGAGGGGTAGATGTGGGGTATAGAGAGAAAGAGAGGAGGGTTATAGAGAGAAAGAGAGGAGGGGTAGATGTGGGGTATAGAGAGAATAAGATGAGGGGTAGATGTGGGGTATAGAGGGAAAGAGAGGAGGGGTAGATGTGGGGTATAGAGAGAAAGAGATGAGGGCTAGATGTGGGGTATAGAGAGAAAGAGATGAGGGCTAGATGTGGGGTATAGAGAGAAAGAGAGGAGGGGTAGATGTGGGGTATAGAGAGAATGAGATGAGGGGTAGATGTGGGGTATAGAGAGAAAGAAAGGAGGGGTAGATGTGGGGTATAGAGAGAAAGAGATGAGGGCTAGATGTGGGGTATAGAGAGAAAGAGATGAGGGGTAGATGTGGGGTATAGAGAGAAAGAGAGGGGGGGTAGATGTGGGGTAAAGAGAGAAAGAGATGAGGGGTAGATGTGGGGTATAGAGAGAAAGAGAGGAGGGGTAGATGTGGGGTATAGAGAGAAAGAGAGGGGGGGTAGATGTGGGGTATAGAGAGAAAGAGAGGAGGGGTAGATGTGGGGTATAGAGAGAAAGAGAGGAGGGTTATAGAGAGAAAGAGAGGAGGGGTAGATGTGGGGTATAGAGAGAAAGAGAGGAGGGGTAGATGTGGGGTATAGAGAGAGTGGAGGGGTAGATGTGGGGTATATAGAGAAAGAGAGGAGGGGTAGATGTGGGGTATAGAGAGAAAGAGATGAGGGCTAGATGTGGGGTATAGAGAGAAAGAGAGGAGGGGTAGATGTGGGGTAAAGAGAGAATGAGATGTGGGGTATAGAGAGAAAGAGATGAGGGGTAGATGTGGGGTATAGAGAGAAAGAGAGGAGGGGTGGATGTGGGGTATAGAGAGAAAGAGAGGAGGGGTATAGAGAGAAAGAGAGGAGGAGTAGATGTGGGGTATAGAGAGAAAGAGAGGAGGGTAGATGTGGGGTATATAGAGAAAGAGAGGAGGGGTATAGAGAGAAATAGATGAGGGGTAGATGTGGGGTATAGAGAGAAAGAGAGGAGGGGTAGTTGTGGGGTATAGAGAGAAAGAGAGGAGGGGTAGATGTGGGGTACAGAGAGAAAGAGATGAGGGCTAGATGTGGGGAATAGAGGGAAAGAGATGAGGGGTAGATGTGGGGTATAGAGAGAAAGAGAGGAGGGGTAGATGTGGGGTAAAGAGAGAAAGAGAGAAGGGTTATAGAGAGAAAGAGAGGAGGGGTAGATGTGGGGTATAGAATGAAAGAGAGGAGGGGTAGATGTGGGGTATAGAGAGAAAGCGATGAGGGGTAGATGTGGGGTATATAGAGAATGAGAGGAGTGGTAGATGTGGGGTATAGAGAGAAAGAGATGAGGGGTAGATGTGGGGTATAGAGAGAAAGAGAGGAGGGGTAGATGTGGGGTATAGAGAGAAAGCGATGAGGGGTAGATGTGGGGTATAGAGAGAAAGAGATGAGGGGTAGATGTGGGGTATATAGAGAATGAGAGGAGTGGTAGATGTGGGGTATAGAGAGAAAGAGATGAGGGGTAGATGTGGGGTATAGAGAGAAAGAGAGGAGGGGTAGATGTGGGGTATAGAGAGAAAGAGAGGAGGGGTAGATGTGGGGTACAGAGAGAAAGAGTGGAGGGGTAGATGTGGGGTATAGAGAGAAAGAGAGGAGGGGTAGATGTGGGGTACAGAGAGAAAGAGTGGAGGGGTAGATGTGGGGTAAAGAGAGAAAGAGAGGAGGGGTAGATGTGGGGTATAGAGAGAAAGAGTGGACGGGTAGATGTGGGGTAAAGAGAGAAAGAGAGGAGGGGTAGATGTGGGGTATAGAGAGAAAGAGAGGAGGGTTATAGAGAGAAAGAGAGGAGGGGTAGATGTGGGGTATAGAGAGAATAAGATGAGGGGTAGATGTGGGGTATAGAGGGAAAGAGAGGAGGGGTAGATGTGGGGTATAGAGAGAAAGAGATGAGGGCTAGATGTGGGGTATAGAGAGAAAGAGATGAGGGCTAGATGTGGGGTATAGAGAGAAAGAGAGGAGGGGTAGATGTGGGGTATAGAGAGAATGAGATGAGGGGTAGATGTGGGGTATAGAGAGAAAGAAAGGAGGGGTAGATGTGGGGTATAGAGAGAAAGAGATGAGGGCTAGATGTGGGGTATAGAGAGAAAGAGATGAGGGGTAGATGTGGGGTATAGAGAGAAAGAGAGGGGGGGTAGATGTGGGGTAAAGAGAGAAAGAGATGAGGGGTAGATGTGGGGTATAGAGAGAAAGAGAGGAGGGGTAGATGTGGGGTATAGAGAGAAAGAGAGGGGGGGTAGATGTGGGGTAAAGAGAGAAAGAGATGAGGGGTAGATGTGGGGTATAGAGAGAAAGAGAGGAGGGGTAGATGTGGGGTATAGAGAGAAAGAGAGAAGGGTTATAGAGAGAAAAAGAGGAGGGGTAGATGTGGGGTATAGAGAGAAAGAGAGGAGGGGTAGATGTGGGGTATAGAGAGAAAGCGATGAGGGGTAGATGTGGGGTATATAGAGAATGAGAGGAGTGGTAGATGTGGGGTATAGAGAGAAAGAGATGAGGGGTAGATGTGGGGTATAGAGAGAAAGAGAGGAGGGGTAGATGTGGGGTATAGAGAGAAAGAGATGAGGGGTAGATGTGGGGTATATAGAGAATGAGAGGAGTGGTAGATGTGGGGTATAGAGAGAAAGAGATGAGGGGTAGATGTGGGGTATAGAGAGAAAGAGAGGAGGGGTAGATGTGGGGTAGAGAGAAAGAGATGAGGGGTAGATGTGGGGTAGAGAGAGAAAGAGATGAGGGGTAAATGTGGGGTATAGAGAGAAAGAGATGAGGGGTAGATGTGGGGTATAGAGAGAAAGAGATGAGGGCTAGATGTGGGGTAGAGAGAGAAAGAGATGAGGGGTAGATGTGGGGTATAGAGAGAAAGAGAGGAGGGGTAGATGTGGGGTATAGAGAGAAAGAGATGAGGGGTAGATGTGGGGTATAGAGAGAAAGAGATGAGGGGTAGATGTGGGGTATAGAGAGAAAGAGAGGAGGGGTAGATGTGGGGTATAGAGAGAAAGAGAGGAGGGGTAGATGTGGGGTATAGAGAGAATGAGATGAGGGGTAGATGTGGGGTATAGAGAGAAAGAGATGAGGGGTAGATGTGGGGTATAGAGAGAAAGAGAGGAGGGTAGATGTGGGGTATAAAGAGAATGAGATGAGGGGTAGATTTGGGGTATAGAGAGAAAGAGAGGAGGGGTAGATGTGGGTATAGAGAGAAAGAGAGGGGGGTAGATGTGGGGTATAGAGAGAAAGAGATGAGGGCTAGATGTGGGGTATAGAGAGAAAGAGAGGAGGGGTAGATGTGGGGTATAGAGAGAAAGAGATGAGGGCTAGATGTGGGGTATAGAGAGAAAGAGAGGAGGGGTAGATGTGGGGTATAGAGAGAAAGAGAGGAGGGGTAGATGTGGGGTATAGAGAGAATGAGATGAGGGGTAGATGTGGGGTATAGAGAGAAAGAGATGAGGGGTAGATGTGGAGAAAAATAGAGATGTAAAGAGCATTGATTGGAAAGTAGTGCCCCTGAAGAGTAGGATGTGGGAATCATTCACAGAGGGAGAGAGGGGAGGAGGAGGAGAGAGAGGGGAGGAGGAGAGGTGAGAGAGGGGAGGAGGAGAGGTGGAGGAGGAGAGAGAGGGGAGGAGGAGGAGAGGGGGAGGAGGAGGAGGAGAGGTGGAGGAGGAGGAGGAGAGGGAGAGAAAGAGAGTGAGGAGGAGGAGGAGGAGAGAGAGAGGGGAGGAGGAGGACAGAAAGGGGAGGAGGAGGATAGAAAGGGGAGGAGGAGGAGAGAGAGGGGGAGGAGGAGGAGGAGAGGGAGAGAAAGAGAGTGAGGAGGAGGAGGAGAGAGAGAGAGGGGAGGAGGACGACAGAAAGGGGAGGAGGAGGACAGAAAGGGGAGGAGGAGGAGAGAGAGGGGAGGAGGAGGAGAGAGAGGGCAGTAGGTAGTATATTGATTGGATGGACACTGAGAAAGAAAAAAAGCGATTTTGAGAAATTGATTTCTGAGAGGAGTCCCGCAGTGAGACTTGCTATGGTCCCACTCTTAATGTCAGAATAAGTATGCACGCCACGCAGACGCACAAACACGCACACACACACACAAACAACTCCGTCTGTGAGCGAAGCATACTGGAAAATAGTCACAGATGTCGTCAGATATTTAGAAAAGAGTCAGAGATGTATGTACAGCCATCAGACAGACTGAGTGATTGGATGATGAATGTACTCTGTTCTCAGAAAACAATCATGTACAGTCTGCATAAATGTGAACGCTGCGTCTTGACGGAGTGATTGCATAATGTGTTTTGATAGCCAGCTAGGGGGAAAATACAAAAATATTGTTATATTATACAGCGCATTCAGAAAGTATTCAAACCTCTTGACTTTTTCCACATTTTGTTACGTTACAGCCTTATTCTGAAATTGATTAATGCTGTAATGCCAGTTTTGTTGGCTGGCTTTTAGTCTGTGGTTGGGTTCTGGCTTGCTGCCTGGAACTGTGGTGATCCTACTAACTGTGTGATTCAATCTAACTAACTCTCACACTGTGTGGTTTGATTGACTTTTAGCTGATTCCTCGCCAACCTATTTTATCCGTGTGGACTTTTTCTAAAATGGCTCCCTCCCACCCACTTTCCTCCATATGGGGAAACAGACGTCATGCAGAATGGCGGCACCACCTTCCAAGTCTACGGTGATCTATTCCATGTAGCAGCTGCACCTATTCTGCACAGTTCTGGGATAATAATGTCTGAGCTGGACGTCCAGAGGAAACAAATTGAGACTTTACAGTGTATCCTGGATAGGACCCACTCTAAGACATTACAGTGTATCCTGGATAGGACCCACTCTAAGACATTGTTAGAGTCTATCCTGGATAGGTCCCACTCTAAGACATTACAGTGTATCCTGGATAGGTCCCACTCTAAGACATTGTTAGAGTCTATCCTGGATAGGTCCCACTCTAAGACATTACAGTGTATCCTGGATAGGTCCCACTCTAAGACATTGTTAGAGTCTATCTTGGATAGGACCCACTCTAAGACATTACAGTGCATCCTGGATAGGACCCACTCTAAGACATTGTTAGAGTCTATCCTGGATAGGACCCACTCTAAGACATTACAGTGATCCTGGATAGGACCCACTCTAAGACATTACAGTGTATCCTGGATAGGTCCCACTCTAAGACATTACAGTGTATCCTGGATAGGTCCCACTCTAAGACATTGTTAGAGTCTATCTTGGATAGGACCCACTCTAAGACATTACAGTGTATCCTGGATAGGACCCACTCTAAGACATTACAGTCTATCCTGGATAGGTCCCACTCTAAGACATTACAGTGTATCCTGGATAGGTCCCACTCTAAGACATTACAGTGTATCCTGGATAGGTCCCACTCTAAGACATTGTTAGAGTCTATCCTGGATAGGTCCCACTCTAAGACATTACAGTGTATCCTGGATAGGTCCCACTCTAAGACATTACAGTGTATCCTGGATAGGACCCACTCTAAGACATTGTTAGAGTCTATCCTGGATAGGACCCAGTCTAAGACATTGTTAGAGTCTATCCTGGATAGGACCCACTCTAAGACATTACAGTGTATCCTGGATAGGACCCACTCTAAGACATTACAGTGTATCCTGGATAGGACCCACTCTAAGACATTGTTAGAGTCTATCCTGGATAGGTCCCACTCTAAGACATTACAGTGTATCCTGGATAGGACCCACTCTAAGACATTACAGTGTATCCTGGATAGGACCCACTCTAAGACATTACAGTGTATCCTGGATAGGACCCACTCTAAGACATTACAGTGTATCCTGGATAGGACCCACTCTAAGACATTGTTAGAGTCTATCCTGGATAGGTCCCACTCTAAGACATTACAGTGTATCCTGGATAGGTCCCACTCTAAGACTTTTTCCTTTTCTACTCCTCAGCCTGGTCGTCATGACACTGCCTCACCATCGTGTCGCCTCTCTGCGACTGACTGGCCAGGGCTGCCTTGCTGAAAACCCTCCCTAGTGAAGTCACCTCTCCCCTCCCATCTCAACCGCCCTTCTCATTGAGCTAATCATCAGCCGATTATCTCTGGTCCCGTGCCGTTGCTGGGTCGCAGATGTCAAAGTTTATTGAACTGATCAACACGCAGAATACTTTTGCAAGGCACTGTATATTCCACTCTGCATCTCACTGCTGGCTTGCTTCTGAAGCTTAGCACGGTCGATCCTGGTCAGTCCCTGGATGGGAGACCAGATGCTGCCGGAAGTGGTTTTGGAGGGCCAGTAGGATGCACCCTTTCCCCAGGTCTAAAAAAAATATCCTTATGGCCCAGGGCAGTGATTGAGGACATTGCCCTGTGTAGGGTGTTGTCTTTCAGATGGGATGTTAAATGGGTGTCCGGACTCTCTGTGGTCACGAAAGATCCCATGGCACTTATTGTAGGAGTGTTAACTCTGGTGTCCTGGCTGAATTCCCAATCTGTCTGTCACCCTGACCAACTTTTTAGAGTACCAGACGCGCGTGGCAAATTGGAGATTCAACTCACCACCGAATATGGAAGTATGCCAAATTGGGGTTTTCTTCCCCAGTGCGCTGTTTGTGAGTCTCATCGCAAATAGAGAATTGTACCAAAATCAAGTCTATAAAAGGTTGGAATACTTGACAGCATTCCATTTTACACACACGGTGTAATCAGGCAGAACACACACGGTGTAATCAGACAGAGCACACACGGTGTAATCAGACAGAGCACACACGGTGTAATCAGACAGAGCACACACGGTGTAATCAGACAGAGCACACACGGTGTAATCAGGCAGAACACACACGGTGTAATCAGACAGAGCACACACGGTGTAATCAGACAGAGCACACACGGTGTAATCAGATAGAGCACACACAGTGTAATCAGACAGAGCACACACGGTGTAATCAGACAGAGCACACACGGTGTAATCAGGCAGAACACACACGGTGTAATCAGACAGAGCACACACGGTGTAATCAGACAGAGCACACACGGTGTAATCAGACAGAGCACACACGGTGTAATCAAACAGAACACACACGGTGTAATCAGACAGAACACACACTGTGTAATCAGACAGAGCACACACGGTGTAATCAGACAGAGCAAACACGGTGTAATCAGACAGAACACACACGGTGTAATCAGGCAGAACACACACGGTGTAATCAGACAGAACACACACGGTGTAATCAGGCAGAACACACATGGTGTAATCAGAAAGAACACACACGGTGTAATCAGACAGAACACACACGGTGTAATCAGACAGAGCACACACGGTGTAATCAGGCAGAACACACACGGTGTAATCAGACAGAGCACACACGGTGTAATTAGACAGAGCACACACGGTGTAATCAGACAGAACACACACGGTGTAATCAGACAGAACACACACGGTGTAATCAGACAGAACACGGTGTAATCAGACAGAACACACACGGTGTAATCAGACAGAACACACACGGTGTAATCAGACAGAGCACACACGGTGTAATCAGACAGACACGGTGTAATCAGACAGAACACACACGGTGTAATCAGACAGAGCACACACGGTGTAATCAGACAGATCACACGCGGTGTAATCAGACACACACGGTGTAATCAGACAGAACACACACGGTGTAATCAGACAGAACACACACGGTGTAATCAGACAGACACGGTGTAATCAGACAGAACACACACGGTGTAATCAGACAGAGCACACACGGTGTAATCAGACAGAGCACACACGGTGTAATCCGACAGATCACACACGGCGTAATCAGACAGATCACACGCGGTGTAATCAGACAGACACGGTGTAATCAGACAGAACACACACGGTGTAATCAGACAGAACACACACGGTGTAATCAGACAGAACACACGCGGTGTAATCAGACAGACACGGTGTAATCAGACAGAACACACACGGTGTAATCAGACAGAGCACACACGGTGTAATCAGACAGAGCACACACGGTGTAATCCGACAGATCACACACGGCGTAATCAGACACGGTGTAATCAGACAGATCACACACGGTGTAATCAGACAGAGCACACACGGTGTAATCAGAAAGAGCACACACGGTGTAATCAGACAGAACACACACGGTGTAATCAGACAGATCACACACGGTGTAATCAGACAGATCACACACGGTGTAATCAGACAGAGCACACACGGTGTCATCAGACACGGTGTAATCAGACAGAACACACACGGTGTAATCAGACAGAACACACACGGTGTAATCAGGCAGAGCACACACGGTGTAATCAGACAGAACACACACGGTGTAATCAGACAGAACACACACGGTGTAATCAGACAGAACACACACGGTGTAATCAGACAGAACACACACGGTGTAATCAGACAGAACACGGTGTAATCAGACAGAACACGGTGTAATCAGACAGAACACACACGGTGTAATCAGACAGAACACACACGGTGTAATCAGACACGGTGTAATCAGACAGAACACACACGGTGTAATCAGACACGGTGTAATCAGACAGAACACACACAGTGTAATCAGACAGAACACACACGGTGTAATCAGACAGAACACACACGGTGTAATCAGACAGAACACGGTGTAATCAGACAGAACACGGTGTAATCAGACAGAACACACACGGTGTAATCAGACAGAACACACACGGTGTAATCAAACAGAACACACACAGTGTAATCAGACAGAACACACGGTGTAATCAGACAGAACACACAGTGTAATCAGACAGAACACACACGGTGTAATCAGACAGAACACACACGGTGTAATCAGACAGAACACACACGGTGTAATCAGACGGAACACACACGGTGTAATCAGACAGAGCACACACGGTGTAATCAGACAGAGCACACACGGTGTAATCAGACAGAACACACGGTGTAATCAGACAGAGCACACACGGTGTAATCAGACAGAGCACACACAGTGTAATCAGACAGAGCACACACGGTGTAATCAGACAGAGCACACACGGTGTAATCAGACAGAACACACGGTGTAATCAGACAGAACACACACGATGTAATCAGACAGAACACACACGGTGTAATCAGACAGAACACACCCGGTGTAATCAGACAGACACGGTGTAATCAGACAGAACACACACGATGTAATCAGACAGAACACACACGGTGTAATCAGACACGGTGTAATCAGACATGGTGTAATCAGACAGAACACGGTGTAATCAGACAGAACACACACGGTGTAATCAGACAGAACACACACGGTGTAATCAGACAGAACACACGCGGTGTAATCAGACAGACACGGTGTAATCAGACAGAACACACACGATGTAATCAGACAGAACACACACGGTGTAATCAGACAGAACACACACGGTGTAATCAGACAGAACACACACGGTGTAATCAGACAGAGCACACACGGTGTAATCAGACAGAGCACACACGGTGTAATCAGACAGATCACACACGGCGTAATCAGACACGGTGTAATCAGACAGATCACACACGGTGTAATCAGACAGAGCACACACGGTGTAATCAGACAGAACACACACGGTGTAATCAGACAGATCACACACGGTGTAATCAGACAGATCACACACGGTGTAATCAGACAGAGCACACACGGTGTCATCAGACACGGTGTAATCAGACACGGTGTAATCAGACAGAACACACACGGTGTAATCAGACAGAACACACACGGTGTAATCAGACAGAACACACACGGTGTAATCAGACAGAACACACACGGTGTAATCAGACAGAACACACACGGTGTAATCAGACAGAACACACACGGTGTAATCAGACAGAACACGGTGGTGTAATCAGACAGAACACACATGGTGTAATCAGACACGGTGTAATCAGACAGAACACACATGGTGTAATCAGACACGGTGTAATCAGACAGAAAACACACAGTGTAATCAGACAGAACACACACGGTGTAATCAGACAGAACACGGTGTAATCAGACAGAACACACACAGTGTAATCAGACAGAGCACACACGGTGTAATCAGACAGAACACACACGGTGTAATCAGACACGGTGTAATCAGACAGATCACACACGGTGTAATCAGACAGAACACACGGTGTAATCAGACAGAGCACATAAGAAGAACAAATGTTTGACGCAGAGCATCAGTATTAAATTAACATGTTACCCATAATCAAAAGGAGAAAGATATGATAGGAGACAGTGGGTGAGAACAAACCTTCGGGAGACCTTCAAACGTTCAGGAAATCATTTCCTAGACAGATTTGCCTGGTAGCTAGTAGATTTAGCCTTACGCAGCAGGGCATCAGGGTAGACTTGTCTGTGACAAACAGTTCCTCTGGTAATCATTGAAACCTTCTTGGTAACGAGGGCACTCAGCATGTCTGTACTGAGGGAGGCTCTGTACTGGGTTTTGTTCTTGGAAACGAGACTGAATATTTGTTCCCAGTCTGCAATGCTGTGGATGATGACCAACATCCCCAGCATCACAGCCGAAAGGTGGAAGTAGACCAGGCTGCCCCGTCCCTTTTCATCGTGCCGATTTCTCTCCAGGCCTGATCAGTCCGCATGTTGACCAGATTCTACTCAAAGGTTGCTGCCTGATAAGAGTCTAAACTCATCTTCCACCAGATCAATAGAGGCTCCCTCAGGAATAACGCAGGGAAAGCATGCCATGAAAAAGTTGAGGGATGAGAACTTGGCAGTCTGCCTGTTGGCAATGTTCAGCGACCACTGCATGCTGGAGGAGGAAACATCTCCAAATGGAAACGTCAGCAACATGTTGTCTACTGCAGTAGATAAATACGTTTCTGACATCTGCATAGAAGGTCTTCAGATCCAGCTTGCCTTGGCCCCCCCCAAGTCTCTATAGTAGAAGAACGCTTGGTACCTCTCAAACAGGGCCAATCACAAGGGCCAACTCACAAGTATTGGCTTTATAGACACGGCTCCTATTCAACACTAAAAGCAAAATCATTTTGAAAACTAAAACAAAATGATTGCATCGACACAGACTGAAAACTGGCTACACAATTCTTCAGTAGGCTACCGCAAAGGGAATCTGAATGCTGTTCAGTAGACTACCGCAAAGGGAATCTGACAGCTGTTCAGTAGGCTACTGCAAAGGGAATCTGATAGCTGTTCAGTAGGCTACCGCAAAGGGAATCTGACAGCTGTTCAGTAGGCTACCGCAAAGGGAATCTGACAGCTGTTCAGTAGGCTACTGCAATGGGAATCTGACAGCTGTTCAGTAGGCTACCGCAAAGGGAACGCTGTTCAGTAGGCTACCGCAAAGGGAATCTGACAGCTGTTCAGTAGGCTACCGCAAAGGGAATCTGACAGCTGTTCAGTAGGTTACTGCAAAGGGAATCTGACAGCTGTTCAGTAGGCTACAGCAAAGGGAATCTGACAGCTGTTCAGTAGGCTACCGCAAAGGGAATGTGAACGCTGTTCAGTAGGCTACCGCAAAGGGAATCTGACAGCTGTTCAGTAGGCTACCGCAAAGGGAATCTGACCGCTCTTCAGTAGGCTACCGCAATGGGAATCTGACAGCTGTTCAGTAGGCTACCGCAAAGGGAATCTGACCGCTCTTCAGTAGGCTACCACAAAGGGAACGCTGTTCAGTAGGCTACCGCAAAGGGAATCTGACAGCTGTTCAGTAGGCTACCGCAAAGGGAATCTGACCGCTGCTCAGTAGGCTACAGCTAAGGGAATCTGACAGCTGTTCAGTAGGCTACCGCAAAGGGAATCTGACAGCTGTTCAGTAGGCTACCGCAAAGGGAATCTGACAGCTGTTCAGTAGACTACCACAAAGGGAATCTGAATGCTGTTCAGTAGGCTACCGCAAAGGGAATGTGAACGCTGTTCAGTAGGCTACCGCAAAGGGAATCTGACAGCTGTTCGCTAGAAGAGTCCGGTGTTTCAGCAGATGCAAAGGTGCCTATTGTATTTCTTTGCAGCACATACATCTTTTCAGAGTTTTGAAATGGATAAAATCTCAAATCTAGTGCAAAGGCATTTCAGAAGCATTGCGCTATAGCTGATATCGGACACTCACTCATTCGTCATCCCGCAGTCTTCTAAACTCCCGACTCCATTTAATGCTAAGATGTTTATATTTATTTTTGATTATAATGTTGTAATGCTTTTATGTGACGTGGATCATAATTACAGTTACAGTCTATCAGGTTGCGTGATCCTCGTCATGTTAGATGGAAAATACAACTAATGGGACGCAGAATTAAATGTATATCAGACTCGCACAAATGTGACCAGTTATTTTTCAGATTTGCATGTAATTTCTTTCACGAGCAAATATTCATCTTAAGTTTGCTAACCTTTTTTATTTTTTTTATTTAACCTTTATTTAACTAGGCAACCCCAAACGTTAGCTTGAATCAATTCGTGTTTACCTTTCCACAACACAAGGAGTCGAAAAGGGATTTGTCCATGTGTTCACGTACAGCTGACAACAGCAACTCAGCATCACAACAAACAGGAGGAGGGGCAGACACCGGGTAGCTATGTCGAATAATGATATGTTAATCTCCATGTCCGTTGACACAAACTCCGTACATGTCCATGTGTTGCAGCTCGAGAATTGGGATGCTAGATTTACTCAGTGGATGTATTTTTTTATTACAATGTAAAAAATAGATAAAAATCAGGCCCTATTCATTTCTGCGTACTTTTAACTCGGATCTCGTACCTGCGTACATTGACTGAGAATTGCGTAGTTGGTACGCAAAATGCTTGCATGTTGGCAGGTCTGCCTAATCATCTCCAGTTTACATGTGGCACCTTCATCCCCCCTCCTCTCCCCTGCAACTATTCCCCAGGTCATTGCTGTAAATGAGAATGTGTTCAGTCAATTTACCGGGTTAAATAAATAAACACACACATTCATCATGATACATCATTATTTTTGAGAATAGATGTGGCTGTCACTCTGTTAGCACAACTTTCATTGACAATTTCGACACTTTTTTGGAAACGAAAGATGCTCTACAGAGATGTGGACCCTCTCGTCACGTTTCAAGGCTGCGTTAAGATATTGACTCAGAGGCAGACCCGCTCAGGTAATACCTCCTATCCGTTGTAAGCGTTATCGTCGTACTGTTGTCTGCCAGGCTTATTTGGTATTTTGTTAGGAACCCCATTAGCTGTTGCGAAAGAAGAAGCTACTCTTCCTGGGGTCCACACAAAACATGAAACATAATACAGAATGACATCATACAGAACATTAATAGACAAGAACAGCTCAAGGACAGAAGGACATAGATTTAAAAACGGCACACGTAGCCTACATATCAATACATACACACAACCTATCTAGGTCAAGTAGGGGAGAGGCTTTGTGCCGCGAGATATTGCTTTGTCTGTTTGTTTTTATATCATGTCTGCTGTTCATTTGAGCAATATGAGAAGGGAGCTCCATGCAGGAATGACTCTATGTAATATAATATATATATAATATATAATACTGTACGCTTTCTTTAACATTTTCTGGATTTGGGGGGTGTTGTCAGTTGTAATCTTGTATCCATTAGTTTTAACTCCACTCTTAGATCTGCTATTGTTAGCTAAAAAGAGGATTCCACGGTGGTCTGCTCACCCAGTACTTTTAGTTCAAGTGTGAATTCCATGAACTTGAATGATAAAAAATCGTAAAGGTCTTGGGTTGATGCATCTGAACATTTGGAGATGACTTCCTTAACTGGATTACATCAAGATCTGGCTTATGCAGACGAATCGGGACATTCTAGTTTGGACTGAAATGTGGATCTCTGGGGAAATTCTGGACTCTGATATTACTATTAAGGGTTGTAATGTGTTCAGCGCCGACATACAGGGTAGATGTAGTGGAGGGGCTATTAAAAAAATCCATTGTCCCTTGTAAATATTTTTCTCTCCCATCTTTAAGCCTTTGTCTAGGGGAAAATGTATCCATAACTATTATAGGGGCCTACCGTCCTTCAATCTTCCAACCTTACGGTTAACTAGTCCAACACTCTAACCACCTGCCTTACATTGCACTCCACGAGGAGCCCGCCTGTTACACGAATGCAGTAAGAAGCCAAGGTAAGTTGCTAGCAGCATTAAACTTATCTTCTAAAAAACAATCAATCAATCAATCATAATCACTAGTTAATTACACATGGCTGATGATATTGCTAGTTTATCAAGCGTGCCCTGCGTTGCATATAATCGATGCAGTGAGCATTCGCGAAAAAGGACTGTCGTTGCTCCAACGTGTACCTAACCATAAACATCAATGCCTTTCTTACAATCAATACACGGAAGTATATATTTTTAAACCTGCATATTTAGCTAAAAGAAGTCCAGGTTAGCAGGCAATATTAATGAGGTGAAATTGTGTCACTTCTCTTGCGTTCATTGCACGCAGAGTCAGGGTATATGCAACAGTTCGGGCCGCCTGGCTCGTTGCGAACTAATTTGCCAGAATTTTACGTAATTATGACATAACATTGAAGGTTGTGCAATGTAACAGGAATATTTAGACTTATGGATGCCACACGTTAGATAAAATACGGAACGGTTCCGTATTTCACTGAAAAAATGAACGTTTGTTTTCGAGATGATAGTTTCCGGATTTGACCATATTAATGACCTAAGGTTCGTATTTCTGTGTGTTATTATGTTATAATTAAGTCTATGATTTGATAGAGCAGTCTGACTGAGCGATGGTGGGCACCAACAGGCTCGTAAGCATTCATTCAAACAGCACTTTCGTGACTTCAAGCCTATCAACTCCCGAGATTAGGCTGGTGTAACCGATGTGAAATGGCTAGCTAGTTAGCGGGGTGCGCGCTAATAGCGTTTCAAACGTCACTCGCTCTGAGACTTGGGAGAAGTTGTTCCCCTTGCTCTGCATGGGTAACGCTGCTTCGAGGGTGGCTGTTGTCGATGTGTTCCTGGTTCGAGCCCAGGTAGGAGCGAGGAGAGGGACGGAAGCTATACTGTTACACTGGCAATACTAAAGTGCCTATAAGAACATCCAATAGTCAAAGGTATATGAAATACAAATCGTATAGAGAGAAATAGTCCTATAATTCCTATAATAACTACAACCTAAAACTTCTTACCTGGGAATATTGAAGACTCATGTTAAAAGGAACCACCAGCTTTCATATGTTCTCACGTTCTGAGCAAGGAACTTAAATGTTAGCTTTCTTACATGGCACATATTGCACTTTTACTTTCTTCTCCAACACTTAGTTTTTGTATTATTTAAACGAAATTGAACATGTTTCATTATTCATTTGAGGCTAAATAGATTTTATTGATGTATTATATTAAGTTAAAATAAGTGTTCATTCAGTATTGTTGTAATTGTCATTATTACAAAAAAAAAAGAAGAAAATTGTCCGATTAATCGGTATTGGCTTTTTTTTGGTCCTCCAATAATCGGTATCAGCGTTGAAATATCATAATCGGTTGGCCTCTAATGTAAACCTAACCCAGCTGGTGACAAAGCCTTCACGGCCAAAGCCTAAAGATCCTTCAAAGTCAACTCTGATTGATCTTAGTTTAACAAATACACCAGACAAAATATGTTTCTACTGGTGTGTTGGCCCAAAACACTAGTGACCATTGCCCAGATGTTTGTGTTAGAGATGTGAGAATATAAAAAGCGAAGCCTCGTGACATCACAAAGAGGGACTTCAGTGAACAGGCTTTTTTACATGATCTTTATTTTAGTGATCTTGATTGTATTTCATCTAATCCCTGAATCTGATTTAGCTTGGAGCCTTTCTGCAGATGTCTTCAATACTGTTGTAGATAATCATGCGCCCTTAAAAAAATTCAGGGTTAAAGGTCAGTGGAATGCCTGCTACTCTCCAGAATGATCAGAAGTCATTTATAAAAGAGATGATGCTTGGGTCAAGGCCAGGAACACAGGTTTAGGCCCGGACTGGCAAGCTTTAAGCAACTGAGGAATCATTGTACAAGACAAATCAGAAAGGCTAAATCGGATTATTATAAAACCGCTCTTTCGGATTGTAATGGGAACCCGGCTGAATTCTGGAAGATTGTCAAATCCCTGAAGGGTTCAACTTCCTCCTCTGCAACAACAAATTAATTCAAACACTGGCCTTATTTATTGAAAAAAATCCATAATTTGATGCATTTAATCATCATTTTATTTCATCTCTCTCTCTGAAATAACTTCTAAGCCTATTCACAATGATATTGGGCTGGATGATGATGAGGAAACTTGCTGAATGATCAGAGAATTTATAGTCAAAGATTTTCTTCTAGGCTATTTACAGAGAAATAAGTCCTGGATGCTTTGCTAGCAATAGACAACAATAGATCCACAGGGGCCGACCAATTGGATCCCGGTCTGCTTAAGTGGGCGTGGGCACCCATCATTGTTGGCTCAATAACACCCATTTTTTTTATTTAACGTTGTTATCAGGAAATATTCCAAAAGTATGGATATCAGCTCTTGTGCTGCCACTCCATAAGGACAGGGATAGTAGATATCTTAATATTTATCACCCCAAGGCTTCCTGGTCTATATGCGATTCTAGAATCTTTGTTAAGTGTTCAACTTTGCTCTTTTTTCATCTGAGAAATTTATTTTGAATGTAAACCAGTCAGGGTTTAGGCCTAGGCATAGCACTATTACAGCAACTACTTCAGCTGTTAATGGTCTTGTCAATGCTAAAATTAAATGTGCTTATTTTGTTTGTTGACCTGTCGAAAAGTTTTCGATTGTCACGACTGTTTTCGTCCTCCTCATCTGACGAGGAGAGGCGAGAAGGATCGGAGGACCAATACGCAGCGAGGTAAGTGTTCGTCATTATTTAATGAAAGAAACTGAACACTACAAAAACAACAAAGTGACAACCATGAAGCTAAATAACAATAGTGCTGACACAAACACTACACATAGACAATCACTCACAAACCCCAACAGAAAACAGGCTACCTAAATATGGTTCCCAATCAGAGACAATGAATGACAGCTGCCTCTGATTGAGAACCATATCAGGCCAAACGAGAAAACCCCACATAGAAACAGACAACATAGATAATACCCACCCAACTCACGTCCTGACCAACTAAATAAAGACTAAACAAAGGAAATAAGGTCAGAAACGTGACATTGATAGTGTTGTTCATTCTTTAATTTTTTGTAAATAGGTTGTCCTTGATAGGCCTGAGCTCTGACGCCTGTTCATGGTTTCATGATTATCTCAGTGACAGAACTCAAGTCATTGTGATTGATGCGGTTATAGTCAGAATTTCTCGACGTACATTAATGTGTACTACGGAGGTTGATTTTGGCACCTGTTCTCTTCACTATTTATATAAACACCGTTGGTAAATCGGTTCAAAATGGTAAACTTAATTTATATGCGTATGATACTATTATGTATGCTATTGCCCCGACTGTTGATCTAGCTGTATCAAAATTACAATCATATTTGATATCTGTGCAAGAATCCCTTGCTTATTTAAAACGTGTGCTTAATATGGCCAAAAGGAAATACATGTTGTTTTCAAACCCTCGTAAGAATGTTCCAGATTAACAACTGTATATGTATATAGTTTGGGTATAATGTGTACAGTGCATTCGGAAAGTATTTGAAATATATTAAATAGTTTTTCCCCCCCTCATCAATCCACACACAATACCCCATTATGACAAAGCAAAAACAGGTTTTTAGAAATGAAATGAACCCCCCCCCCCAGGCAATATCACATTTACATAAGTATTCAGACACTTCACTCAGTACTTTGTTGAAGCACCTTTGGCAGCGATTAAAGCCTCGGGTCTTCTTGGGTATGACGCTACAAGCTTGGCACACCTGTATTTGGGGAGTTTCTCCTATTCTTTTCTGCAGATCCTCTCAAGCTCTGTCAGGTTGAATGGGGAGCGTTGATGCACAGCTATGTTCGATCGGTTTCAAGTTTGGGCTCTGGCTGGGCCAATCAAGGATATTCAGAGATTTGTCCCGAAGCCACTCCTGCGTTATCTTGGCTGTGTGCTTAGGGTTGTTGTCCTGTTGGAAGGTGAACCTTCGCCCCAGTCTGAGGTCCTGAGCGCTCTGGAGCAGGTTTTCATCAAGGATCTCTCTGTACCTTGCTCTGTTCATTTTTTCCCTCTATCCTGACTAGTCTTCCAGTCCCTGCCGCTGACAAAAATCCCCACAGCATGATGCTGCTACCACCACACTTCCCCGTAGGGATGGTGCCAGGTTTCTGCCAGACGCGATGCTTGCCATTCATCAGAGCAGACTCCAAGTGGGCTGTCGTGTGCCTTTTACTTAGGAGTGGCTTCAGTCTGGCCATTCTAACATAAAGGCCTGATTGGTGGAGTGCTGCAGAGATGGTTGTTCTTCTGGAAGGTTCTCCCATCTCCACAGAGGAACTCTAGAACTCTGTCAGAGCTCCCATCCGGTTCTTGCTCACCTCCCTGATCAAGGCCCTTCTCCCCTGATTGCTCAGTTTGGCCGGGTGGCCAGCTCTAGGAAGTCTTGGTAGTTCCAAACTTCTTCCCTTTAAGAATGAAGGAGGCCACTGTGTTCTTGGGGACCTTCAATGCTGCAGACATTTTTTGGTACCTTTCCCCAGATCTGTGCCTCAACACAGTCCTGTTTCGGAGCTCTACGGACAATTCCTTCAAACTCATTGCTTGGTTTTTGCTCTGATATGCACTGTCAACTGTGGGACCTTATACAGACAGGTGTGTGCCTTTCCAAATCATGTCCAATCAATTGAATTTACCACAGGTGGACTCCAATCAAGTTGTCTCAAAGATGATCAATGGAAACAAGATGTATCTGCGCTTAATTTAGAGTATCATAGCAAAGGGTCTGAATACTTATGCAAATAAGGTATTTCTGTTTTTGGTTTTAATACATTTGCAAAAATGTCTAATAACCTCTTTTTGCTTTGTCATTATGGAGTATTGTTCATAGATTGATGAGGATTTTTAAAAATTTAATCTATTTTAGAATAAGCCTGTAACATAATAAAATGTGGAAAAAGTCAAGGGGTCTGAATACTTTGAGAAGGCTACTAAATGTTCATGTTGTATATATACAGGGCACATGGCTTCCCTGGTAAAATGTTAATGTTGTATATACAGGGCACATGGCTTCCCTGGTAAAATGTGCATGTTGTATATACAGGGCACATGGCTTCCCTGGTAAAATGTGCATGTTGTATATACAGGGCACATGGCTTCCCTGTTAAAATGTGCATGTTGTATATACAGGGCACATGGCTTCCCTGTTAAAATGTGCATGTTGTATATACAGGGCACATGGCTTCCCTGGTAAAATGTGCATGTTGTATATACAGGGCACATGGCTTCCCTGTTAAAATGTGCATGTTGTATATACAGGGCACATGGCTTCCCTGGTAAAATGTGCATGTTGTATATATACAGGGCACATGGCTTCCCTGTTAAAATGTGCATGTTGTATATACAGGGCACATGGCTTCCCTGGTAAAATGTGCATGTTGTATATATACAGGGCACATGGCTTCCCTGGTAAAATTTTCATGTTGTATATACAGGGCACATGGCTTCCCTGGTAAAATGTGCATGTTGTATATATACAGGGCACATGGCTTCCCTGGTAAAATGTTCCTGTTGTATATACAGGGCACATGGCTTCCCTGTTAAAATAAAGGTTCAATTAAAAAAATTAAGTCGAGGAGTCAAAGAAATTTGACTTTGCTTGGGAAGTTATCTTACACAATGTGTGACTTTGTCACAATCCATTGATCTATTCATTTTCTGTAAAGATAAAATGGATAATTCAGTTGAGGGCTCATATAAATTATGAAACATATTTAGTTGCGGAAAAACATTTGGGAAAATTGGTTCAGAATGATGCGACAAAACGCTTTGATGTATAGATTCAGTATAGTTGTTATAATAGTGATCCGGCCTGTATTATCATAGTGGTCCAGCCTGTATTATCACAGTGATCCGGCCTATATTATCACAGTGATTCGGCCTATATTATCACAGTGATCCAGCCTGTATTATCATAGTGATCCGGCCTGTATTATCACAGTGATCCAGCCTGTATTATCACAGTGATCCAGCCTGTATTATCATTGTGGTCCAGCCTGTATTATCACAGTGATCCAGCCTGTATTATCCCAGTGATCCAGCCTGTATTATCACAGTGATCCAGCCTGTATTATCACAGTGATCCAGCCTGTATTATCACAGTGATCCAGCCTGTATTATCACAGTGATCCGGCCTGTATTATCACAGTGGTCCAGCCTGTATTATCACAGTGATCCAGCCTGTATTATCATAGTGATCCAGCCTGTATTATCACAGTGGTCCAGCCTGTATTATCACAGTGATCCGGCCTGTATTATCATAGTGATCCAGCCTGTATTATCATAGGGATCCAGCCTGTATTATCACAGTGATCCAGCCTGTATTATCACAGTGATCCGGCCTGTATTATCACAGTGGTCCAGCCTGTATTATCACAGTGATCCAGCCTGTATTATCACAGTGGTCCAGCCTGTATTATCATAGTGGTCAGGCCTGTATTATCACAGTAATCCAGCCTGTATTATCACAGTGATCCAGCCTGTATTATCACAGTGGTCCAGCCTGTATTATCACAGTGATCCAGCCTGTATTATCATAGTGGTCCAGCCTGTATTATCACAGTGGTCCAGCCTGTATTATCACAGTGATCCAGCCTGTATTATCACAGTGATCCAGCCTGTATTATCACAGTGATCCAATCTGTATTATCACAGTGATCCAGCCTGTATTATCATAGTGGTCCAGCCTGTATTATCACAGAGATCCAGCCTGTATTATCACAGTGATCCAGCCTGTATTATCATAGTGATCCTGCCTGTATTATCACAGTGATCCAGCCTGTATTATCACAGTGATCCAGCCTGTATTATCACAGTGATCCAGCCTGTATTATCATAGTGATCAGGCCTGTATTATCACAGTGATCCACCCTGTTTTATCACAGTGGTCCAGCCTGTATTATCATAGTGATCCAGCCTGTATTATCACAGTGATCCAGCCTGTATTATCACAGTGATCCGGCCTGTATTATCACAGTGCTCCAGCCTGTGTTATCACAGTGATCCAGCCTGTATTATCACAGTAATCCAGCCTGTATTATCATAGTGATCCGGCCTGTATTATCACAGGGATCCAGCCTGTATTATCACAGTGATCCAGCCTGTATTATCACAGTGATCCAGCCTGTATTATCACAGTGATCCAGCCTGTATTATCACAGTGATCCAGCCTGTATTATCACAGTGGTCCAGCCTGTATTATCACAGTGATCCAGCCTGTATTATCACAGTGATCCAGCCTGTATTATCACAGTGATCCAGCCTGTATTATCACAGTGGTCCAGCCTGTATTATCACAGTGGTCCAGCCTGTATTATCACAGTGATCCAGCCTGTATTACCACAGTGATCCAGCCTGTATTATCACAGTGGTCCAGCCTGTATTATCACAGTGGTCCAGCCTGTATTATCATAGTGGTCCAGCCTGTATTATCACAGTGATCCAGCCTGTATTATCACAGTGATCCAGCCTGTATTATCACAGTGATCCAGCCTGTATTATCACAGTGATCCAGCCTGTATTATCATAGTGATCCAGCCTGTATTATCACAGTGATCCAGCCTGTATTATCACAGTGATCCAGCCTGTATTATCATAGTGATCCAGCCTGTATTATCACAGTGATCCAGCCTGTATTATCACAGTGATCCAGCCTGTATTATCACAGTGATCAAGCCTGTATTATCACAGTGATCCAGCCTGCATTATCAAGGTGATCCAGCCTGTATTATCATAGTGATCCAGCCTGTATTATCACAGTGATCCAGCCTGTATTATCACAGTGGTCCAGCCTGTATTATCACAGTGGTCCAGCCTGTATTATCACAGTGATCCAGCCTGTATAACCAAAGTGATCCAGCCTGTATTATCACAGTGGTCCAGCCTGTATTATCATAGTGATCCAGCCTGTATTATCATAGTGATCCAGCCTGTATTATCACAGTGATCCAGCCTGTATTATCACAGTGATCCAGCCTGTATTATCATAGTGATCCAGCCTGTATTATCATAGTGATCCAGCCTGTATTATCACAGTGATCCAGCCTGTATTATCACAGTGATCCAGCCTGTATTATCACAGTGATCCGGCCTGTATTATCACAGTGATCCAGCCTGTATTATCACAGTGATCCAGCCTGTATTATCACAATGGTCCAGCCTGTATTATCACAGTGATCCAGCCTGTATTATCACAGTGATCCGGCCTGTATTATCACAGTGATCCAGCCTGTATTATCACAGTGATCCAGCCTGTATTATCACAGTGATCCGGCCTGTATTATCACAGTGATCCAGCCTGTATTATCATAGTGATCCGGCCTGTATTATCACAGTGATCCAGCCTGTATTATCACAGTGACCCAGCCTGTATTATCATTGTGGTCCAGCCTGTGTTATCATAGTGATCCAACCTGTATTATCACAGTGATCCAGCCTGTATTATCACAGTGATCCAGCCTGTATTATCACAGTGGTCCAGCCTGTATTATCACAGTGATCCAGCCTGTATTATCACAGTGATCCAGCCTGTATTATCACAGTGGTCCAGCCTGTATTATCACAGTGATCCAGCCTGTATTACCACAGTGATCCAGCCTGTATTATCACAGTGGTCCAGCCTGTATTATCACAGTGGTCCAGCCTGTATTATCATAGTGGTCCAGCCTGTATTATCACAGTGATCCAGCCTGTATTATCACAGTGATCCAGCCTGTATTATCACATTGATCCAGCCTGTATTATCACAGTGATCCAGCCTGTATTATCATAGTGATCCAGCCTGTATTATCACAGTGATCCAGCCTGTATTATCACAGTGATCCGGCCTGTATTATCACAGTGATCCAGCCTGTATTATCATAGTGATCCGGCCTGTATTATCACAGTGATCCAGCCTGTATTATCACAGTGACCCAGCCTGTATTATCATTGTGGTCCAGCCTGTGTTATCATAGTGATCCAACCTGTATTATCACAGTGATCCAGCCTGTATTATCACAGTGATCCAGCCTGTATTATCACAGTGGTCCAGCCTGTATTATCACAGTGATCCAGCCTGTATTATCACAGTGATCCAGCCTGTATTATCACAGTGGTCCAGCCTGTATTATCACAGTGATCCAGCCTGTATTACCACAGTGATCCAGCCTGTATTATCACAGTGGTCCAGCCTGTATTATCACAGTGGTCCAGCCTGTATTATCATAGTGGTCCAGCCTGTATTATCATAGTGATCCAGCCTGTATTATCACAGTGATCCAGCCTGTATTATCACAGTGATCCAGCCTGTATTATCACAGTGATCCAGCCTGTATTATCATAGTGATCCAGCCTGTATTATCACAGTGATCCAGCCTGTATTATCACAGTGATCCAGCCTGTATTATCATAGTGATCCAGCCTGTATTATCACAGTGATCCAGCCTGTATTATCACAGTGATCCAGCCTGTATTATCACAGTGATCCAGCCTGTATTATCACAGTGGTCCAGCCTGTATTATCACAGTGATCCAGCCTGTATTATCACAGTGGTCCAGCCTGTATTATCACAGTGGTCCAGCCTGTATGATCACAGTGATCCAGCCTGTATTACCACAGTGATCCAGCCTGTATTATCACAGTGGTCCAGCCTGTATTATCACAGTGGTCCAGCCTGTATTATCATAGTGGTCCAGCCTGTATAATCACAGTGATCCAGCCTGTATTATCACAGTGGTCCAGCCTGTATTATCACAGTGATCCAGCCTGTATTATCACAGTGATCCAGCCTGTATTATCATAGTGATCCAGCCTGTATTATCACAGTGATCCAGCCTGTATTATCACAGTGATCCAGCCTGTATTATCATAGTGATCCAGCCTGTATTATCACAGTGATCCAGCCTGTATTATCACAGTGATCCAGCCTGTATTATCATAGTGATCCAGCCTGTATTATCATAGTGATCCAGCCTGTATTATCACAGTGATCCAGCCTGTATTATCAAAGTGATCCAGCCTGTATTATCATTGTGGTCCAGCCTGTATTACCACAGTGATCCAGCCTGTATTATCATAGTGATCCGGCCTGTATTATCACAGTGATCCAGCCTGCATTATCACAGTGATCCAGCCTGTATTATCATTGTGGTCCAGCCTGTGTTATCATAGTGATCCAACCTGTATTATCACAGTGATCTAGCCTGTATTATCACAGTGATCCAGCCTGTATTATCACAGTGGTCCAGCCTGTATTATCACAGTGATCCAGCCTGTATTATCACAGTGATCCAGCCTGTATTATCACAGTGATCCAGCCTGTATTATCACAGTGATCCAGCCTGTATTATCACAGTGGTCCAGCCTGTATTAACACAGTGATCCAGCCTGTATTAACACAGTGATCCAGCCTGCATTATCACAGTGATCCAGCCTGTATTATCACAGTGGTCCAGCCTGTATTATCACAGTGATCCAGCCTGTATTATCACAGTGATCCAGCCTGTATTATCACAGTGATCCAGCCTGTATTATCACAGTGATCCAGCCTGTATTATCACAGTGGTCCAGCCTGTATTAACACAGTGATCCAGCCTGTATTAACACAGTGATCCAGCCTGCATTATCATAGTGTTCCAGCCTGTATTATCACAGTGGTCCAGCCTGTATTATCACAGTGATCCAGCCTGTATTATCACAGTGATCCAGCCTGTATTATCACAGTGATCCAGCCTGTATTATCACAGTGATCCAGCCTGTATTATCATAGTAATACAGCCTGTATTATCATAGTGATCCAGCCTGTATTATCATAGTGATCCAGCCTGTATTATCACAGTGATCCAGCCTGTATTATCACAGTGATCCGGCCTGTATTATCACAGTGATCCAGCCTGTATTATCACAGTGATCCAGCCTGTATTATCATTGTGGTCCAGCCTGTATTACCAAAGTGATCCAGCCTGTATTATCATAGTGATCCGGCCTGTATTATCACATTGATCCAGCCTGTATTATCACAGTGATCCAGCCTGTATTATCACAGTGATCCAGCCTGTATTATCACAGTGATCCAGCCTGTATTATCACAGTGATCCAGCCTGTATTATCATAGTGATCCAGCCTGTATTATCACAGTGATCCAGCCTGTATTATCACAGTGATCCAGCCTGTATTATCATAGTGATCCAGCCTGTATTATCATAGTGATCCAGCCTGTATTATCACAGTGATCCAGCCTGTATTATCACAGTGATCCAGCCTGTATTATCACAGTGATCCGGCCTGTATTATCACAGTGATCCAGCCTGTATTATCACAGTGATCCAGCCTGTATTGTCATTGTGGTCCAGCCTGTATTACCACAGTGATCCAGCCTGTATTATCATAGTGATCCGGCCTGTATTATCACAGTGATCCAGCCTGTATTATCACAGTGATCCAGCCTGTATTATCATTGTGGTCCAGCCTGTGTTATCATAGTGATCCAACCTGTATTATCACAGTGATCCAGCCTGTATTATCACAGTGATCCAGCCTGTATTATCACAGTGGTCCAGCCTGTATTATCACAGTGATCCAGCCTGTATTATCACAGTGATCCAGCCTGTATTATCACAGTGGTCCAGCCTGTATTATCACAGTGATCCAGCCTGTATTACCACAGTGATCCAGCCTGTATTATCACAGTGGTCCAGCCTGTATTATCAC
Source organism: Salvelinus fontinalis (assembly GCF_029448725.1). Classification (NCBI taxonomy): domain Eukaryota; kingdom Metazoa; phylum Chordata; class Actinopteri; order Salmoniformes; family Salmonidae; genus Salvelinus; species Salvelinus fontinalis. Next base: position 26,355,125 of record NC_074700.1, on the reverse strand, counting down.
AGTGATCCAGCCTGTAGTATCATAGTGATCCAGCCTGTATTATCATTGTGATCCAGCCTGTATTATCATAGTGATCCAGCCTGTATTATCACAGTGGTCCAGCCTGTATTATCACAGTGATCCAGCATGTATTATCACAGTGATCCAGCCTGTATTATCATAGTGATCCAGCCTGTATTATCACAGTGATCCAGCCTGTATTATCATAGTGATCCAGCCTGTATTATCACAGTGATCCAGCCTGTATTATCACAGTGATCCAGCCTGTATTATCACAGTGATCCAGCCTGTATTATCACATTGATCCAGCCTGTATTATCACAGTGATCCAGCCTGTATTATCACAGTGATCCAGCCTGTATTATCACAGTGATCCAGCCTGTATTATCATAGTGATCCAGCCTGTATTATCATATTGATCAAGCCTGTATTATCATAGTGATCCAGCCTGTATTATCACAGTGATCCGGCCTGTATTATCACAGTGATCCAGCCTGTATTATCAAATTGATCCAGCCTGTATTATCATTGTGGTCCAGCCTGTATTACCACAGTGATCCAGCCTGTATTATCATAGTGATCCGGCCTGTATTATCACAGTGATCCAGCCTGTATTATCACAGTGATCCAGCCTGTATTATCATTGTGGTCCAGCCTGTGTTATCATAGTGATCCAACCTGTATTATCACAGTGATCCAGCCTGTATTATCACAGTGATCCAGCCTGTATTATCACAGTGGTCCAGCCTGTATTATCACAGTGATCCAGCCTGTATTATCACAGTGATCCAGCCTGTATTATCACAGTGATCCAGCCTGTATTATCACAGTGGTCCAGCCTGTATTATCACAGTGATCCAGCCTGTATTATCACAGTGATCCAGCCTGTATTATCACAGTGATCCAGCCTGTATTATCACAGTGATCCAGCCTGTATTATCACAGTGGTCCAGCCTGTATTATCACAGTGATCCAGCCTGTATTATCATAGTGTTCCAGCCTGTATTATCACAGTGATCCAGCCTGTATTATCACAGTGATCCAGCCTGTATTATCACAGTGGTCCAGCCTGTATTATCACAGTGATCCAGCCTGTATTATCATAGTGATCCAACCTGTATTATCACAGTGATCCAGCCTGTATTATCACAGTGATCCAGCCTGTATTATCACAGTGGTCCAGCCTGTATTATCACAGTGATCCAGCCTGTATTATCACAGTGATCCAGCCTGTATTACCACAGTGATCCAGCCTGTATTATCACAGTGATCCAGCCTGTATTATCACAGTGGTCCAGCCTGTATTATCACAGTGATCCAGCCTGTATTATCATAGTGTTCCAGCCTGTATTATCACAGTGGTCCAGCCTGTATTATCACAGTGATCCAGCCTGTATTATCATAGTGGTCCAGCCTGTATTATCACAGTGATCCAGCCTGTATTATCATAGTGATCCAGCCTGTATTATCATAGTGATCCAGCCTGTATTATCACAGTGATCCAGCCTGTATTATCACAGTGATCCAGCCTGTATTATCACAGTGATCCAGCCTGTATTATCACAGTGATCCAGCCTGTAGTATCATAGTGATCCAGCCTGTATTATCATTGTGATCCAGCCTGTATTATCATAGTGATCCAGCCTGTATTATCACAGTGATTCAGCCTGTATTATCACAGTGATCCAGCCTGTATTATCATAGTGATCCGGCCTGTATTATCACAGTGATCCAGCCTGTATTATCACAGTGATCCAGCCTGTATTATCATTGTGGTCCAGCCTGTGTTATCATAGTGATCCAACCTGTATTATCACAGTGATCCAGCCTGTATTATCACAGTGATCCCGCCTGTATTATCATAGTGTTCCAGCCTGTATTATCACAGTGGTCCAGCCTGTATTATCACAGTGATCCGGCCTGTATTATCACAGTGATCCAGCCTGTATTATCACAGTGATCCAGCCTGTATTATCACAGTGGTCCAGCCTGTATTATCACAGTGATCCAGCCTGTATTATCACAGTGGTCCAGCCTGTATTATCATAGTGATCAGGCCTGTATTATCACAGTAATCCAGCCTGTATTATCACAGTGATCCAGCCTGTATTATCATAGTGGTCCAGCCTGTATTATCACAGTGGTCCAGCCTGTATTATCACAGTGGTCCAGCCTGTATTATCACAGTGATCCAGCCTGTATTATCACAGTGATCCAGCCTGTATTATCACAGTGATCCAATCTGTATTATCACAGTGATCCAGCCTGTATTATCATAGTGGTCCAGCCTGTATTATCACAGTGATCCAGCCTGTATTATCACAGTGATCCAGCCTGTATTATCATAGTGATCCAGCCTGTATTATCACAGTGATCCAGCCTGTATTATCACAGTGATCCAGCCTGTATTATCACAGTGATCCAGCCTGTATTATCACAGTGATCCAATCTGTATTATCACAGTGATCCAGCCTGTATTATCATAGTGATCAGGCCTGTATTATCACAGTGATCCACCCTGTTTTCTCACAGTGGTCCAGCCTGTATTATCATAGTGATCCAGCCTGTATTATCACAGTGATCCAGCCTGTATTATCACAGTGATCCGGCCTGTATTATCACAGTGCTCCAGCCTGTGTTATCACAGTGATCCAGCCTGTATTATCACAGTGATCCAGCCTGTATTATCATAGTGATCCGGCCTGTATTATCACAGTGATCCAGCCTGTGTTATCACAGTGATCCAGCCTGTATTATCACAGTGATCCAGCCTGTATTATCACAGTGATCCAGCCTGTATTATCACAGTGATCCAGCCTGTATTATCACAGTGGTCCAGCCTGTATTATCACAGTGGTCCAGCCTGTATTATCACAGTTATCCAGCTTGTATTACCACAGTGATCCAGCCTGTATTATCACAGTGGTCCAGCCTGTATTATCACAGTGGTCCAGCCTGTATTATCATAGTGGTCCAGCCTGTATTATCACAGTGATCCAGCCTGTATTATCACAGTAATCCAGCCTGTATTATCACAGTGATCCAGCCTGTATTATCACAGTGATCCAGCCTGTATTATCATAGTGATCCAGCCTGTATTATCACAGTGATCCAGCCTGTATTATCACAGTGATCCAGCCTGTATTATCATAGTGATCCAGCCTGTATTATCACAGTGATCCAGCCTGTATTATCACAGTGATCCAGCCTGTATTATCACAGTGATCCAGCCTGTATTATCACAGTGATCCAGCCTGTATTATCATAGTGATCCAGCCTGTATTATCACAGTGATCCAGCCTGTATTATCACAGTGATCCGGCCTGTATTATCACAGTGATCCAGCCTGTATTATCACAGTGATCCAGCCTGTATTATCACAGTGATCCAGCCTGTATTATCACAGTGGTCCAGCCTGTATTATCACAGTGGTCCAGCCTGTATTATCACAGTGATCCAGCCTGTATTACCACAGTGATCCAGCCTGTATTATCACAGTGGTCCGGCCTGTATTATCACAGTGGTCCAGCCTGTATTATCATAGTGGTCCAGCCTGTATTATCACAGTGATCCAGCCTGTATTATCACAGTAATCCAGCCTGTATTATCACAGTGATCCAGCCTGTATTATCACAGTGATCCAGCCTGTATTATCATAGTGATCCAGCCTGTATTATCACAGTGATCCAGCCTGTATTATCACAGTGATCCAGCCTGTATTATCACAGTGATCCAGCCTGTATTATCATATTGATCCAGCCTGTATTATCACAGTGATCCAGCCTGTATTATCACAGTGATCCAGCCTGTATTATCATAGTGATCCAGCCTGTATTATCACAGTGATCCAGCCTGTATTATCACAGTGATCCAGCCTGTATTATCACAGTGATCCAGCCTGTATTATCACAGTGATCCAGCCTGTTTTATCACAGTGGTCCAGCCTGTATTATCACAGTGATCCAGCCTGTATTACCACAGTGATCCAGCCTGTATTATCACAGTGGTCCAGCCTGTATTATCACAGTGATCCAGCCGGTATTATCATAGTGATCCAGCCTGTATTATCACAGTGATCCAGCCTGTATTATCATAGTGATCCAGCCTGTATTATCACAGTGATCCAGCCTGTATTATCACAGTGATCCAGCCTGTATTATCACAGTGATCCAGCCTGTATTATCACAGTGATCCAGCCTGTATTATCACAGTGATCCAGCTTGTATTATCACAGTGATCCAGCCTGTATTATCACAGTGATCCAGCCTGTTTTATCACAGTGGTCCAGCCTGTATTATCACAGTGATCCAGCCTGTATTACCACAGTGATCCAGCCTGTATTATCACAGTGGTCCAGCCTGTATTATCACAGTGATCCAGCATGTATTATCACAGTGATCCAGCCTGTATTATCATAGTGATCCAGCCTGTATTATCACAGTGATCCAGCCTGTATTATCATAGTGATCCAGCCTGTATTATCACAGTGATCCAGCCTGTATTATCACAGTGATCCAGCCTGTATTATCACAGTGATCCAGCCTGTATTATCACAGTGATCCAGCCTGTATTATCACAGTGATCCAGCCTGTATTATCACAGTGATCCAGCCTGTATTATCACAGTGATCCAACTGGTTTTATTTATTACTTAGACCTATTCTCTCCCAAACTTCATCACTCTCACTGACTTTACCATTATAACTGAGAAACACAGCTGTCATGTTTCAAACATAGTTGTCATAGTTAACCGAGGAATACAGGTACATATGTGATTCTTAGCTGAATATAATTGTCATTTATTTCCCTGACATTTATTTATCAGCCAGCAAAGCAACGTTGTAAAAGTAGTATTATAGCTTCCATGGTATCGGTCTGCCTTCTCTCATAACTTGGAGTTTGGGAATGTGCAGCATTTTCCGTAAATAACAGTGAGACTGCACATACTTAACCATGACCCAGGTTTCCTCCCAGAGGTATTTAGCATCTCCCCCCACAGAGGTATTTACCATCCTCCCCAGAGGTATTTACCATCTCCTCCCCCAGAGGTATTTACCATCTCCCTCTCCCAGAGGTATTTACAATCTCCTCCCCAGAGGTATTTACCATCTCCCCCCAGAGGTATTTACCATCTCCCCCCAGAGGTATTTACCACCCCCCCAGAGGTATTTACAATCTCCCCCCCAAGAGGTATTTACTATCTCCCTCCCCAGAGGTATTTACCATCTCCTTCCCAGAGGTATTTACCATCTCCCTCCCTCCAGAGGTATTTACCATCTCCTCCCCAGAGGTATTTACCATCTCCCTCCCCCCAGAGGTATTCACCATCTCCCCCCCAGAGGTATTTACCATCTATCCCCAGAGGTATTTACCATCTCCTCCCCAGAGGTATTTACCATCTCCCTCTCCCCAGAGGTATTTACCATCTCCTCCCCCAGAGGTATTTACCATCTCCTCCCCCAGACGTATTTACCATCTCCCTTCTTCCCAGAGGTATTTACCATCTCCTCCCCAGAGGTATTTACCATCTCCCCCCAGAGGTATTTACCATCTCCCCCCAGAGGTATTTACCATCTCCCTCCCCAGAGGTATTTACCATCTCCTCCCCAGAGGTATTTACCATCTCCTCCCCAGAGGTATTTACCATTTCCCGCTCCAGAGGTATTTACCATCTCCCTCCCCAGAGGTATTTACCATCTCCTCCCCAGAGGTATTTACCATCTCCCTCTCCCCAGAGGTATTTACCATCTCCTCCCCAGAGGTATTTACCATCTCCCCCCAGAGGTATATACCATCTCCCTCTCCCCATAGGTATTTACCATCTCTTCCCCAGAGGTATTTACCATCTCCCTCCCTCCAGAGGTATTTACCATCTCCTCCCCAGAGGTATTTACCATCTCCCTCTCCAGAGGTATTTACCATCTCCTCCCCAGAGGTATTTACCATCTCCCTCCCCAGAGGTATTTACAATCTCCCTCCCCAGAGGTATTTACCATCTCTTCCCCAGAGGTATTTACCATCTCCCTCTCCCCAGAGGTATTTACCATCTCCCTCTCCCCAGAGGTATTTACCATCTCCTCCCCAGAGGTATTTACCATCTCCTCCCCAGAGGTATTTACCATCTCCCCTCAGAGGTATTTACCATCTCCCTCTCACCATAGGTATTTACCATCTCCCTCCCCAGAGGTATTTACCATCTCCCTCTCCAGAGGTATTTACCATCTCCTCCCAGAGGTATTTACCATCTCCTCCCAGAGGTATTTACCATCTCCCCCCCAGAGGTATTTACCATCTCCCTCCCCAGAGGTATTTACCATCTCCCTCCCCCCAGAGGTATTTACCATCTCCCTCTCCAGAGGTATTTACAATCTCCCTCCCCAGAGGTATTTACCATCTCCCTCCCCCCAGAGGTATTTACCATCTCCCTCCTCCCAGAGGTATTTACCATCTCCTCCCAGAGGTATTTACCATCTCCTCCCCAGAGGTATTTACCATCTCCCTCTCCAGAGGTATTTATCATCTCCTCCCAGAGGTATTTACCATCTCCCTCCCCAGAGGTATTTACCATCTCCCTCCGCAGAGGTATTTACAATCTCCTCCCAGAGGTATTTACCATCTCCCTCCCCAGAGGTATTTACCATCTCCTCCCCCAGAGGTATTTACCATCTCCCTCTCCCCATAGGTATTTACCATCTCCTCCCTCCAGAGTTATTTACCATCTCCTCCCCAGAGGTATTTACCATCTCCCTCTCCCCATAGGTATTTACCATCTCCTCCCTCCAGAGGTATTTACCATCTCCTCCCTCCAGAGGTATTTACCATCTCCTCCCCAGAGGTATTTACCATCTCCTCCCCAGAGGTATTTACCATCTCCTCCCCAGAGGTATTTACCATTTCCTCCCCCCAGAGGTATTTACCATCTACCTCCCCAGAGGTATTTACCATCTCCCCCCAGAGGTATATACCATCTCCCTCCCCCCAGAGGTATTTACCATCTCCCCCCCAGAGGTATTTACCATCTCTCCCCAGAGGTATTTACCATCTCCTCCCCAGAGGTATTTACCATCTCCCTCTCCCCAGAGGTATTTACCATCTCCTCCGCCAGAGGTATTTACCATCTCCTCCCCCAGAGGTATTTACCATCTCCCTTCCTCCCAGAGGTATTTACCATCTCCCTTCCTCCCAGAGGTATTTACCATCTCCTCCCCAGAGGTATTTACCATCTGCCTCCCCAGAGGTATTTACCATCTCCCTCCCCAGAGGTATTTACCATCTCCCTCCCCAGAGGTATTTACCATCTCTCCCCAGAGGTATTTACCATCTCCCTCCCCCAGAGGTATTTACCATCTCCCCCCAGAGGTATTTACCATCTCCCCCCAGAGGTATTTACCACCCCCCCCAGAGGTATTTACAATCTCCCCCCCAAGAGGTATTTACTATCTCCCTCCCCAGAGGTATTTACCATCTCCTTCCCAGAGGTATTTACCATCTCCCTCCCTCCAGAGGTATTTACCATCTCCTCCCCAGAGGTATTTACCATCTCCCTCCCCCCAGAGGTATTCACCATCTCCCCCCCAGAGGTATTTACCATCTATCCCCAGAGGTATTTACCATCTCCTCCCCAGAGGTATTTACCATCTCCCTCTCCCCAGAGGTATTTACCATCTCCTCCCCCAGAGGTATTTACCATCTCCTCCCCCAGACGTATTTACCATCTCCCTTCTTCCCAGAGGTATTTACCATCTCCTCCCCAGAGGTATTTACCATCTCCCCCCAGAGGTATTTACCATCTCCCCCCAGAGGTATTTACCATCTCCCTCCCCAGAGGTATTTACCATCTCCTCCCCAGAGGTATTTACCATCTCCTCCCCAGAGGTATTTACCATCTCCCTCTCCAGAGGTATTTACCATCTCCCTCCCCAGAGGTATTTACCATCTCCTCCCCAGAGGTATTTACCATCTCCCTCTCCCCAGAGGTATTTACCATCTCCTCCCCAGAGGTATTTACCATCTCCCCCCAGAGGTATATACCATCTCCCTCTCCCCATAGGTATTTACCATCTCTTCCCCAGAGGTATTTACCATCTCCCTCCCCCCAGAGGTATTTACCATCTCCTCCCCAGAGGTATTTACCATCTCCCTCTCCAGAGGTATTTACCATCTCCTCCCCAGAGGTATTTACCATCTCCCTCCCCAGAGGTATTTACAATCTCCCTCCCCAGAGGTATTTACCATCTCTTCCCCAGAGGTATTTACCATCTCCCTCTCCCCAGAGGTATTTACCATCTCCCTCTCCCCAGAGGTATTTACCATCTCCTCCCCAGAGGTATTTACCATCTCCTCCCCAGAGGTATTTACCATCTCCCCTCAGAGGTATTTACCATCTCCCTCTCACCATAGGTATTTACCATCTCCCTCCCCAGAGGTATTTACCATCTCCCTCTCCAGAGGTATTTACCATCTCCTCCCAGAGGTATTTACCATCTCCTCCCAGAGGTATTTACCATCTCCCCCCCAGAGGTATTTACCATCTCCCTCCCCAGAGGTATTTACCATCTCCCTCCCCCCAGAGGTATTTACCATCTCCCTCTCCAGAGGTATTTACCATCTCCCTCCCCAGAGGTATTTACCATCTCCCTCCCCCCAGAGTTATTTACCATCTCCCTCCTCCCAGAGGTATTTACCATCTCCTCCCAGAGGTATTTACCATCTCCTCCCCAGAGGTATTTACCATCTCCCTCTCCAGAGGTATTTATCATCTCCTCCCAGAGGTATTTACCATCTCCCTCCCCAGAGGTATTTACCATCTCCCTCCGCAGAGGTATTTACAATCTCCTCCCAGAGGTATTTACCATCTCCCTCCCCAGAGGTATTTACCATCTCCTCCCCCAGAGGTATTTACCATCTCCCTCTCCCCATAGGTATTTACCATCTCCTCCCTCCAGAGTTATTTACCATCTCCTCCCCAGAGGTATTTACCATCTCCCTCTCCCCATAGGTATTTACCATCTCCTCCCTCCAGAGGTATTTACCATCTCCTCCCTCCAGAGGTATTTACCATCTCCTCCCCAGAGGTATTTACCATCTCCTCCCCAGAGGTATTTACCATCTCCTCCCCAGAGGTATTTACCATTTCCTCCCCCCAGAGGTATTTACCATCTACCTCCCCAGAGGTATTTACCATCTCCCCCCAGAGGTATATACCATCTCCCTCCCCCCAGAGGTATTTACCATCTCCCCCCCAGAGGTATTTACCATCTCTCCCCAGAGGTATTTACCATCTCCTCCCCAGAGGTATTTACCATCTCCCTCTCCCCAGAGGTATTTACCATCTCCTCCGCCAGAGGTATTTACCATCTCCTCCCCCAGAGGTATTTACCATCTCCCTTCCTCCCAGAGGTATTTACCATCTCCCTTCCTCCCAGAGGTATTTACCATCTCCTCCCCAGAGGTATTTACCATCTGCCTCCCCAGAGGTATTTACCATCTCCCTCCCCAGAGGTATTTACCATCTCCCTCCCCAGAGGTATTTACCATCTCTCCCCAGAGGTATTTACCATCTCCCTCCCCCAGAGGTATTTACCATCTCCTCCCCAGAGGTATTTACCATCTCCTCCCCAGAGGTATTTACCATCTCGCTCCCCAGAGGTATTTACCATCCCCCCCAGAGTTATTTACCATCTCCCCCCAGAGGTATTTACCATCTCCTCCCCAGAGGTATTTACCATTTCCTCCCCCCAGAGGTATTTACCATCTACCTCCCCAGAGGTATTTACCATCTCCCCCCAGAGTTATTTACCATCTCCCCCCAGAGGTATATACCATCTCCCTCCCCCCAGAGGTATTTACCATCTCCCCCCCAGAGGTATTTACCATCTCTCCCCAGAGGTATTTACCATCTCCTCCCCAGAGGTATTTACCATCTCCCTCTCCCCAGAGGTATTTACCATCTCCTCCGCCAGAGGTATTTATCATCTCCTCCCCCAGAGGTATTTACCATCTCCCTTCCTCCCAGAGGTATTTACCATCTCCTCCCCAGAGGTATTTACCATCTGCCTCCCCAGAGGTATTTACCATCTCCCTCCCCAGAGGTATTTACCATCTCCCTCCCCAGAGGTATTTACCATCTCCCTCCCCAGAGGTATTTACCATCTCTCCCCAGAGGTATTTACCATCTCCCTCCCCCAGAGGTATTTACCATCTCCTCCCCAGAGGTATTTACCATCTCGCTCCCCAGAGGTATTTACCATCCCCCCCAGAGTTATTTACCATCTCCCCCCAGAGGTATTTACCATCTCCCTCTGCCCAGAGGTATTTACCATCTCCCTCTCCCCAGAGGTATTTACCATCTCCTCCCCAGAGGTATTTACCATCTCCCCCCAGAGGTATTTACCATCTCCCTCTCCCCATAGGTATTTACCATCTCTTCCCCAGAGGTATTTACCATCTCCCTCCCCCCAGAGGTATTTACCATCTCCTCCCCAGAGGTATTTACCATCTCCCCCCAGAGGTATTTACCATCTCCCCCCAGAGGTATTTACCATCTCCCTCCCCAGAGGTATTTACCATCTCCCTCTCCCCAGAGGTATTTACCATCTCCCCCCCATAGGTATTTACCATCTCCCCCCCAAAGGTATTTACCATCTCCTCCCCAGAGGTATTTACCATCTCCCCCCAGAGGTATTTACCATCTCCTCCCAGAGGTATTTACCATCTCCTCCCCAGAGGTATTTACCATCTCCCTCCCCAGAGGTATTTACCATCTCCCTCCCCAGAGGTATTTACCATCTCCTCCCAGAGGTATTTACCATCTCCATCCCCAGAGGTATTTACCATCTCCCTCCCCAGAGGTATTTACCATCTCCTCCCCAGAGGTATTTACCATCTCCTCCCCAGAGGTATTTACCATCTCCCTCTCCAGAGGTATTTACCATCTCCTCCCAGAGGTATTTACCCTCTCCTCCCCAGAGGTATTTACCATCTCCTCCCAGAGGTATTTACCATCTCCTCCCAGAGGTATTTACCATCTCCCCCCAGAGGTATTTACCATCTCCTCCCCAGAGGTATTTACCATATCCCTCCCCAGAGGTATTTACCATCTCCCTCCCCAGAGGTATTTACCATCTCCTCCCCAGAGGTATTTACCATCTCCTCCCCAGAGGTATTTACCATCTCCCTCTCCCCAGAGGTATTTACCATCTCCCCCCAGAACCATTTAGAGGCTAACAATCCCATTATTCACCCTAGGAAAACAGTGAACATAACTAGAACATAGTAATCCCACACCCTACCTGGTTACAGCCGTGGAGGAAATCTCTCTCTCTATCTCCCTCTCTCTCTCCCTCTCTCTCTTTATTAGTGTGTGTGTGTGTCCTGCGGTAAATATCAAAAGAGGAGGCAGTAGATCAATACCTCAAGCAGATCACTGATGTGTGTGTGTGTGTGTGTGTGTGTGTGTGTGTGTGTGTGTGTGTGTGTGTGTGTGTGTGTGTGTGTGTGTGTGTGTGTGTGTGTGTGTGTGTGTGTGTGTGTGTGTGTGTGTGTGTGTGTGTGTGTGTAAGCGGCATATCGATTGTGGACCTCAGCCTGGATAATCTCTCTGGTCTTCCGACCACTACGGTGTGTGTGATAACTCTGGTATAGATAAGACTTCCGCAGCATGAGTCACCACAACAACACCATGCAGTGTGTGAGACGCTGTGTGAGACGTTGTGTGTGTGTGAGACACTGTGTGTGCGACTCTGTGTGTGTGTGAGACACTGTGTGAGACGCTGTGTGAGACGCAGTGTGAGACGCTGTGTGTGAGACGCTGTGTGTGAGACGCTGTGTGTGTGTGTGTGTGAGACGCTGTGTGTGAGACGCTGTGTGTGAGACGCTGTGTGTGAGACGCTGTGTGAGACGCTGTGTGTGTGAGACGCTGTGTGTGTGAGACGCTGTGTGTGTGTGTGTGTGAGACGCTGTGTGTGTGTGTGTGTGTGTGAGACGCTGTGTGTGAGACGCTGTGTGAGACGCTGTGTGAGACGCTGTGTGAGACGCTGTGTGTGAGACGCTGTGTGTGAGACACTGTGTGAGACGCTGTGTGAGACGCTGTGTGAGACGCTGTGTGATACGCTGTGTGAGACGCTGTGTGAGACGCTGTGTGTGAGACGCTGTGTGAGACGCTGTGTGAGACGCTGTGTGTGAGACACTGTGTGAGACGCTGTGTGAGACGCTGTGTGTGAGACACTGTGTGTGTGCGACTCTGTGTGTGTGTGAGACACTGTGTGTGTGTGTGTGAGACGCTGTGTGAGACGCTGTGTGTGAGACACTGTGTGTGTGCGACTCTGTGTGTGTGTGAGACACTGTGTGTGTGTGTGTGAGACGCTGTGTGAGACGCTGTGTGTGAGACACTGTGTGTGAGACACTGTGTGAGACGCTGTGTGAGACGCTGTGTGTGAGACACTGTGTGTGTGTGAGACACTGTGTGTGTGTGTGTGAGACGCTGTGTGAGACGCTGTGTGTGAGACACTGTGTGTGTGCGACTCTGTGTGTGTGTGAGACACTGTGTGTGTGTGTGTGAGACGCTGTGTGAGACGCTGTGTGAGACGCTGTGTGTGAGACACTGTGTGTGAGACACTGTGTGAGACGCTGTGTGAGACGCTGTGTGTGAGACACTGTGTGTGTGCGACTCTGTGTGTGTGTGAGACACTGTGTGTGTGTGTGTGTGTGACGCTGTGTGAGACACTGTGTGTGTGTGTGTGAGACGCTGTGTGAGACGCTGTGTGTGAGACACTGTGTGTGTGCGACTCTGTGTGTGTGTGAGACACTGTGTGTGTGTGTGTGTGAGACGCTGTGTTTGTGTGATTCTGTGTGTGTGTGAGACGCAGTGTGTGTGTGTGAGACACTGTGTTTGTGTGATTCTATGTGTGTGTGTGATTCTGTGTGTGTGTGAGACGCAGTGTGTGTGTGTGTGAGACACTGTGTTTGTGTGATTCTGTATGTGTGTGTGATTCTGTGTGTGTGTGTGAGACGCTGTGTTTGTGTGATTCTGTGTGTGTGTGAGACGCTGTGTTTGTGTGATTCTGTGTGTGTGTGATACGCTGTTTGTGTGTGTGAGACACGGTGTGTGTGATTCTGTGTGTGTGTGTGATTCTGTGTGTGTGATTCTGTGTGTGTGATTCTGTGTGTGTGTGTGATTCTGTGTGTGTGATTCTGTGTGTGTGTGTGATTCTGTGTGTGTGATTCTGTGTGTGTGTGTGATTCTGTGTGTGTGATTCTGTGTGTGTGTGTGTGTGTGATACGCAGTGTGTGTGTGTGCTTTTGTTTGTTTGTTTGAGAGAGAAGCGATGTGTTTGTGTGTCTGTGTTTGAGAGACAGAAACACACAGTGTGTGTATTGTTCCTTCCCTGTGTGTCAAAGAAGCGTGTAGCCTTAAAGATGGAATCCACAGTAGGGGAAACAGCACCACTGGCCGCCCAATAGAACACTATTATTGTTTTAGTTGCCGTCCTGAGGAGTGTCGCGGAGCATGGGAAAAATAATTGCAGTAAATATTGTGATCATCTATTTCGCGTGCTATGATGTCCGAGGGGGATAAAACTGTGTTTGTTGTTTTCAGTAACTTCTTTCTTGTTGTATTATCGCAAACGGACGGGGCTGTTTACTAACCAAGCAATATCATGGCTTTATCTTCCTGCACTTCCTAGAACTCTTCTCTTCTCCTTGGATTGAGGGGAGACATCTCCCTCTCTCTCTGTGGTTTTAGGGGAGACATCTCCCTCTCTCTATGTGGTTTTAGGGGAGATATCTCCCTCTCTCTCTGTGGTTTTAGGGGAGATTTAAGGGAGACAGAGAGACAGAGAAAGACAGAGACAGAGACAGAGAGAGACAGAGACAGAGACAGAGACAGAGACAGAGACAGAGACAGAGACAGAGACAGAGACAGAGACAGAGAGAGAGAGAGAGAGAGACAGAGAGAGAGAGAGAGAGAGATATTGAAGGAAGTGCTCTGTTACTGTGGATTAATGGGATTGCCTGAGACAGCTTGTCCTGCTATGCCACAACACTGAGTGTGTGAACAGTCTGCCACAAATATTTGATGACAGGCTGTGCATGCTGAGACTGTGAACTGCAAGTTACGGTGTAATCAGTATAATCAGTAATCAACAACCCCACGACAACCCCAAAACACGTTGTGTGTTTCAGAGTGTGTGTGTTCCACAAGGCGTGTGTGTGTGTGTCTAAACTGCAAGCTAAGTGTGACAGATTTGTAATCATTAAGAAAACATTGAAATGCGAAACCAAGGCTAAGACATGGTCACATTGCAGCGTCAACATGTTTACAAAACACTCTGCTTTTTCTAAATCTATCAAATGTATTTACAATAAGCCCCTAAGTCAACAGCAAAGCCTTAGATATTGATATAAGTGCACGTGTAATTGAAGGGAGTTGAACCAGTGACGTCTTGGGTGTGTCTGTATCGGCTTTGAGTCGCCTTGGGTATGTTTGTATCAGCTTTATGTCGTCTTTGGTACGTTTGTATCAGATTTGAGTCGTCTTGGGTATGTCTGTATCAGCTTTGAGTCGTCTTGGGTATGTCTGTATCAGCTTTATGTCGTCTTTGGTACGTTTGTATCAGCTTTATGTCGTCTTTGGTATGTTTGTATCAGATTTGAGTCGTCTTGGGTATGTCTGTATCAGCTTTGAGTCGTCTTGGGTATGTCTGTATCAGCTTTATGTCGTCTTTGGTACGTTTGTATCAGATTTGAGTCGTCTTGGGTATGTCTGTATCAGCTTTGAGTCGTCTTGGGTATGTCTGTATCAGCTTTATGTCGTCTTTGGTACGTTTGTATCAGATTTGAGTCGTCTTGGGTATGTCTGTATCAGCTTTGAGTCGTCTTGGGTATGTCTGTATCAGCTTTGAGTCATCTTGGGTATGTCTGTATCAGCTTTGAGTCGTCTTGGGTATGTCTGTATTGGCTTTGAGTCATCTTGGGTATGTTTGTATCAGCTTTATGTCGTCTTTGGTATATTTGTATCAGATTTGAGTCGTCTTGGGTATGTTTGTATTGGCTTTGAGTCGTCTTGGGTATGTCTGTATTGGCTTTGAGTTGTCTTGGGTATGTCTGTATCAGCTTTATGTCGTCTTTGGTATGTCTGTATTGGCTTTGAGTTGTCTTGGGTATGTCTGTATCAGCTTTATGTCGTCTTTGGTATGTTTGTATTGGCTTTGAGTCGTCTTGGGTATGTCTGTATTGGCTTTGAGTCATCTTGGGTATGTTTGTATCAGCTTTATGTCGTCTTTGGTATATTTGTATCAGATTTGAGTCGTCTTGGGTATGTCTGTATTGGCTTTGAGTTGTCTTGGGTATGTCTGTATCAGATTTGAGTCGTCTTGGGTATGTCTGTATTGGCTTTGAGTTGTCTTGGGTATGTCTGTATTGGCTTTGAGTCGTCTTGGGTATGTCTGTATCAGCTTTGAGTCATCTTGGGTATGTCTGTATCAGCTTTGAGTCGTCTTGGGTATGTCTGTATTGGCTTTGAGTCATCTTGGGTATGTTTGTATCAGCTTTATGTCGTCTTTGGTATATTTGTATCAGATTTGAGTCGTCTTGGGTATGTCT
This sequence comes from Salvelinus fontinalis, assembly GCF_029448725.1. Taxonomy (NCBI): domain Eukaryota; kingdom Metazoa; phylum Chordata; class Actinopteri; order Salmoniformes; family Salmonidae; genus Salvelinus; species Salvelinus fontinalis. The sequence goes on along the minus strand of NC_074700.1, from coordinate 26,339,523 downwards.
GTATTGGCTTTGAGTTGTCTTGGGTATGTCTGTATTGGCTTTGAGTTGTCTTGGGTATGTTTGTATCAGCTTTATGTCGTCTTTGGTATATTTGTATCAGATTTGAGTCGTCTTGGGTATGTCTGTATTGGCTTTGAGTTGTCTTGGGTATGTTTGTATTGGCTTTGAGTTGTCTTGGGTATGTCTGTATTGGCTTTGAGTTGTCTTGGGTATGTCTGTATCAGCTTTATGTCGTCTTTGGTATGTTTGTATTGGCTTTGAGTCGTCTTGGGTATGTCTGTATTGGCTTTGAGTTGTCTTGGGTATGTCTGTATCAGCTTTATGTCGTCTTTGGTATGTTTGTATTGGCTTTGAGTCGTCTTGGGTATGTCTGTATTGGCTTTGAGTTGTCTTGGGTATGTCTGTATCAGCTTTATGTCGTCTTTGGTATGTTTGTATTGGCTTTGAGTCGTCTTGGGTATGTCTGTATTGGCTTTGAGTTGTCTTGGGTATGTCTGTATCAGCTTTATGTCGTCTTTGGTATGTTTGTATTGGCTTTGAGTCGTCTTGGGTATGTCTGTATTGGCTTTGAGTTGTCTTGGGTATGTCTGTATTGGCTTTGAGTCATCTTGGGTATGTCTGTATCAGCTTTATGTCGTCTTTGGTATGTCTGTATTGGCTTTGAGTTGTCTTGGGTATGTCTGTATCAGCTTTATGTCGTCTTTGGTATGTTTGTATTGGCTTTGAGTCGTCTTGGGTATGTCTGTATTGGCTTTGAGTCATCTTGGGTATGTTTGTATCAGCTTTATGTCGTCTTTGGTATATTTGTATCAGATTTGAGTCGTCTTGGGTATGTCTGTATTGGCTTTGAGTTGTCTTGGGTATGTCTGTATTGGCTTTGAGTCATCTTGGGTATGTTTGTATCGGCTTTGAGTCGTCTTGGGTATGTCTGTGTCAGATTTGCACATCTGGATTTGGGGACTTTCTCTCATTCTTCGTAGCAGATTTTCTCAAGCTCTGTTAAATGGGGAGAGGCAGTTAACAGCAATCTTCAAGTCTTTTCACAGATTTTCAATGAGGTTCAAGACTATCACATTCTTGTTCTGAAGCTTGGGGTCATTGTTCTGTTGGAACGTAAATCTTCGCCCCCAGTCTAAGGTAGTTTGCACTCTGAAGCAGGTTCTCATCAAAGATGTGCCTGTATTTGGCTCCATTAGTTGTTCCCTCTATCCTTACCAGTCTCCCAGTCCCTGCCACTGAAAAGCATCCCCATAGAATGATGCTGCCACCCCCATGCTTCACTGTAGGGATGGTGTTAGACAGGTGATGAGCTGTGCCTGGTTTTCTCCAGACATAGCAGATTCTCATCAAGGATGTGCCTGTATTTGGCCCCATGCTTCTGTCAGAGTCGTGTGTATAGGTGGCTGGGAAGTCAGGCGCAGGAGAATCAAACTTAAGGTAATGGAGTTGTTTAATAACAATAAATAAAGCATAACTCCAAAACTATAATAACAATAAAACAAAGTGGGTACGAGGACCCGATCGCGCACCAATACAAACAACACAAAACTGAACATCAAACAATCTCTGACAAAGACATGAGGGGAAACAGAGGGTTAAATACACAACAGGTAATGAGTGGGATTGAAACCAGGTGTGTAAGAAGACAAGACAAAACAAATGGAAAATGGATCAATGATGGCTAGAAGACCGGTGACGTCGACCGCCGAGCACCGCCCGAACAAGGAGAGTCTTCGACTTCGGGAGAAGTCGTGACAGCTTCACTGTAGGGATGGTGTTAGACAGGTGATGAGCTGTGCCTGGTTTTCTCCAGACATAGCACTTAGCATTCAGTCCAAAGAGTTACATTTTTGTTTCATCTGACCACAGAATCTTTTGCTTTATGCTTGAGTCTTTCAGGTGCATTTTTGCAAATTCCAGGTGTGCTGTCGTGTGCCTTTTTCTCGGGAGTGGCTTCCATCTGGTAGAGCTGTGGCGGTTACGAAATTTTGACAGCTGGTGATTGTCAAGTAAATAGCTGCTGGTCTCACGGTAATTGGCAGTTAATTATCATGAACACATTTAGCATCTCCTGGCTTCCACATAAGCCACTGATGCAGACCTTTGGAACATCTACATTTTAAAAAGTCTTATAAATCCATGTAATATTAGCCTACACAATAAATCCATGATTTATTTTAGACAGGTCTAAAGAAGCATGATATGAAGAAAATGTAGTCTATTTCAGAAGAATATAATAGCATACTCTGAGTTGTCCTTATGTTAGATCCTGATCTGGCTATGCCATATGGCTGTGGGATACACTAGTTAATTTAGCAGACCAGATTTGCTTGGAAATCCATGGCATTATTTTATAGTATGACGAATACAATTGAACAAAGCTGAATAAAATAGAAATGATATTTTCTCCAATCGATTTAAGGGATTGCGCACATGCGGCTATTCTGTGTTGAGCGGTTAACAAAGAAATAGGTTTTCCTATATGCTTAATTTAGAGTTATTAATGTAACTTTAGATGTTCTACAAACGTTGGGCTATATGTTTCTGATTTTTAATACATTGTACGGCTGCATGGCGCGACTCTAATGGTGAAAGAGCCTTTGTGTGGCCATTGTGCCCTTCTCCCATAGCGCTCCATCATGTGATCAGGTCTTTCTCACAGGCTACAAGTGAAGACAGACACATCTGTGTGGCCGTTGTGCCATTCTCCCATAGCGCTCCATCACGTGATCAGGTCTTTCTCACAGGCTACAAGTGAAGACAGACACATCGGGGACGCTACTGCGCGTCCTTATCCAAATCCGAGGTACATATTGGAAGAACTGCCCACATTTACATTATGTCAGCCAACCAGATGAGTAGACCTAACGAACAACAAAAGCACTAGTCTATGCCAATCTACTATTCTCCATAGTACAACAGTTGACTTATTCTATTCTCTGTGAGAAATAAATATTCCAAACATAGTCTGGGACAGTTGTGGGATGCGATAGATCCCAAATTAATACAACCACTAGCATCAAAAAAAAACTTTTTTTATGCACTGTGGCTGATGCAACAGATCAGAATGTTTAGCTTAAAATGTTTAATAAACTAGCAGGCTATTTCTTCACGTTATAAGTGCAGCAATGTGCACATGGCAGTAGGCTATAATGTTACATTAGCGGAAAACACCATGATCAAAAGTGACCGTAAATGCTATTAAGTATGTAATGCTTTCATTATAAAGGTGCATTTTTATGGTATAAATTATCTCACGCGCCGCTTATTTATGCCAGTTCGGCTCTACACCCCTTGTAAAGCGGATTAATGTGCTTCATTTTAAGAAGTTATTTGGCCACTTTAGTTGTGATAATAAACTTATCAAAACATATAGGCCCATGGGCTAGGCTACATGAGGTGTGCGAGTATGATTTGAAAAAGTCGCAAAAAAAACCCATTGTTTCTTATGCTGGGCAACATTCACAAGTGATAATATATCATTCATTGTCACCCATGAGATTATTCTTGATTTAATCTTGTCTTTATATATGCTAAATAATGTATGTGTGACATTTATTTTGATTTGGAACGGACCGTTATCATGCACCTGTATTGAAACAGGGGCAGCGGGAAAAATACATGTCATCTATGCTCTTAAATAGCGAATGGAGGACGCTTTTCCCCGGGGTTTATTTTCATGCCAGCCAGGTAGGCTATACTCCTGTTGTAAAGCGAAGCAATGTGGTTAATATTAGGAAAGTTGATCAATAAATATAGTAGGCCTTGCCTATAGAAAACTGATGGGATCATCCTCTTTTTAATAGAGGCCATCACTCTGTTTTCTCCCGTATAGCCAGTGGTGGGCCGTCAGGGCCTGCAAGGCCTTCTCTGCTGGCCTAAACATCATCAGAATATATATATTTTTTTAAATATATTTTCCCACAAATATGTATTAAATTATTCCCCAGAGTAAGAGTTATACTCTTCATTTCATAGCTTTCCTCTTGGTTGCACTGCTTCCAGCCCCAGGTTGAGATTTTGAGGGCTGGTCTTTATGTTAGATCTTTTATCCAATCATATTCAGCCATCATGTGTTGCCAGGGGTCTAAAATCTGCCCTCAGGCCTTCAGAATCAACAGTGCGGGCGCTTGTAGCTTATAGTGAATGGAAGTGAAAATTTAGTGTCAACCAATCAGCTTTAGAGTTGGCTATTGTACGCCTTCTGGCTGGCTCCAGTGTTACACAGGAGCCAGCTAGCAGGCGTAGTGCGTGCACGTCTTTTGATTGGATTACCAATATTGAGAGGCAGGTCCTATGGAGATCTAGGAAACTGAATTTGATAAACTAATTAATTTGCATACTAAGAAGCTGTTTTTTCAACCCACAATGGAGGAAGGAGGAGAAGATATCGATTTGGTCGAGGATATAATTATAACGCCATTCTCAAGACGAACTTTTCAAGAAAAGTTAGACATTGTAAGGAGAGGTCGCCCGACGCCACAAAGCCTGTCACAGGCAGGAAAGAGCTTCGTTCGTTCGCCACTTTCAAAGTTTCAACTACGAGCGCTGTCAATGGCTCACAGGCTCCGAGAAGCACTGCAAACTGTACTGCTGGGAATGCCTATTATTTGCAAGTGATGGATTTGGTGTTTGGAGCCACACTGGCTTTGCAAACTTGAGTTGTCTAACCAAGGCAGCAACGAGACACCAAAGTACGGCTGGGCACTAACAAGCAATGGTGCTTTTGAAAACTTTTGTGGACACCGGAGTGGATCTACAGCTCAAAGAACAAACGCGCAGGGCAACGGAGCTGCACAATGAAAAGGTGAAGGGAAATATTGAAAAGACTCATTGATTGTGTCATGTTTTTGGGTAAACACTGTTTACCCAAAAATGTAAATTTGTCAATTTCAAGGTGACGCAACACCTGGTTATACTGCGTTTCTGTCTAAATGTATAGTTTCTAGAGCCATGGCATCATAATGAAGTGGATTATTTCGGGTGGGACTGTGTAGTACCTCACTGAAGGCCCAGGCCCCAGGCCCACGGCACGCCACTGCGTATAGCTTATTGAAATATTGCACAACATGAGCTCATGGGCTCACATGAAGTGTTTAATTATATTTTCGAATACATTTACATTGCTGTCAGAGTGATTAGAGGGACAATAGAGTGCTGAGTATCAGGCAGTTAGCAAGTTGGTTAGGCTACTAATGACCAGCAGCAGCATCAGAGCTTGGAGAAGCCTAATTACCGTGACTAAACGGTCACGTGGAATTTGACTGCCTTCACGACTCGTGACTGCCGGTGTAGCGGTAATACGGTCACCGTAACAACCACACCATCTGGCCACTCTGCCATCAAGCCAGGATTGGTGCAGTAAAGAATGTTGTCCTTCTGGCAGGTTCTCCCATCTCAATAAAGGAACTCTGTAGTTCAGTCGAAGTGGTCATTGGGTTCTTGGCAACATACCTTACCAAGGTGCTTTTTGCCCGGTTGCTCAGTGTTGGTCAAACAACCAGCACTAGACAGAGTCTGGGTAGTTCCGTATTTTATCAACTTCTCAATGATGGAGACCACTGTGCTCTTGGAAATGTTCAATACCTAGAAATTGTTTTATACCCTTCCCTGGATATATGCCTCATCATAATTCCATCCCAAAGTTCTACAGACAGTTCCTTGGACATGGTAAAGTTACTGCTCTGACATGCACTGTCAACTGTGGAACCTTATATAGACAGGTGTGTGCCTTTCCAAATCATGTCCAATCAATTGAATTGGCCACAGGTGGACTCCAATCAAGTTGTAGTGACATCTCAAGGATGATCAAAGGGAATTGGATGCATCGGAGCTCAATTGGGAGTGTCATAGAAAAGTGGTGTGAATACTTATCTAAATGAAATATGGGACAGCTGTTGAGTCACAGGTGTTCTGCTCTCTCTCTCTGGCTCTCTCTCTCTGGCTCTCTCTCTCTGGCTCTCTCTCTCTGGCTCTCTCTCTCTGGCTCTCTCTCACTCTGGCTCTCTCTCTCTGTCTCTCTCTCTCTCTCTCTCTCTGGCTCTCTCTGGCTCTCTCTCTCTCTCTCTCTCTCTCTCTCTCTCTCTCTCTCTCTCTCTCTGGCTCTCTCTGGCTCTCTCTCTCTGGCTCTCTCTCTCTCCCTCTCTGGCTCTCTCTGTCTCTCTCTCTCTGGCTCTCTCTGGCTCTCTCTCTCTGGCTCTCTCTCTCTCTCTCTCTCCGGCTCTCTCTGTCTCTCTCTCTCTCTGGCTCTCTCCCTCTGGCTCTCTCTCTCTCTGGCTCTCTCTGTCTCTCTCTCTCTCTCTGGCTCTCTCTCTCTGTCTCTCTCTCTCTCTCTCTCTCTCTCTGGCTCTCTCTGTCTCTCTCTCTCTCTCTCTCTCTGGCTCTCTCTCTCTGTCTCTCTCTCTCTGTCTCTCTCTCTCTCTGGCTCTCTCCCTCTGGCTCTCTCTCTCTCTCTGGCTCTCTCTGTCTCTCTCTCTCTCTCTCTCTCTCTCTCTCTCTGGCTCTCTCTCTCTGTCTCTCTCCCTCTGGCTCTCTCTCTCTCTCTGGCTCTCTCTGTCTCTCTCTCTCTCTCTCTCTCTGGCTCTCTCTCTCTGTCTCTCTCTCTCTGTCTCTCTCTGTCTCTCTCTGTCTCTCTCTGTCTCTCTCTGTCTCTCTCTGTCTCTGTCTGTCTCTGTCTGTCTCTGTCTCTGTCTCTGTCTCTGTCTCTGTCTCTGTCTCTGTCTCTGTCTCTGTCTCTGTCTCTGTCTCTCTCTGTCTCTGTCTCTGTCTCTCTCTCTCTCTCTCTCTCTCTCTCTCTCTCTCTCTCTCTCTCTCTCTCTCTCTCTCTCCCCTTTTCTATCTACTGCGTAGGCAACAGTAGCTACTGCTTTAGGAAATGACATACAGCAACAAGGGCTAATAAACCACAAATAGGTTTTTACTACATGTCTGTTCTAATGATAAGAGGTTGATGTAGTATAAGCACTCTACTACAACTTTATAGCCATTTATCAAAGTGGACATCAAATCTGAGCCGCTCAACATCATGATCACATCACATCATCATGATGAACTGCAATGAGCCAGTGGTTTCACAAGTGTGACAATAAAACGTTTTTCTTTATTTTTTACTCTTTTCTACATTGTAGAATATTAGTGAAGACATCAAAACTATGAAATAACACATTTGGAATCATGTAAGTACCAAAAAAAAGCTTTGCACAAATTAACTTTCAACAAGGCACACCTGTTAATTCAAATGCAATCCAGGTGACTACCTCATGAAGCTGGTTGAGAGAATGCCAAGAATGTACAAAGCTGTCATCAAGGCAAAGGGTGGCTACTTTGAAGAATCAAATCTTTTTTTGTTACTACATGATTCCATATGTGTTATTTCATAGTGTTGATGTCTTCACTATAATTCTACAATGTAGAAAATAGTAAAAATAAAGAAAAACCAGTGAATGAGTAGGCGTGTCCAAACTTTTGACTGGTACTGTATAACATTGGCAGGTGTCCCAAGTGTGCCAATAAAATAGAAATGTCTTACTGATATTCATATATTTTTTATGTTTAATTGTTAGTCATTTTTACCCTGCTTTTTCACCCCAATTTCGTGATTACGATCTTTTCTCATTGCTGCAACTCCACAAAGGACTTGGGAGAGGCAAAGGTCGAGTCATGAGTCCTCTGAAACATGACCCGCCAAGCCGCACTTCTTATAACACCCGCCCGCTTCACCTGGAAGCCAGATGCACCAATGTCGGAGGAAACACAGTTCAACTGATGACTGCAGTCAGCCTGCAGGCTCCCGGCCCACCATGAGCCAAGTAAAGCCCCCCCAACCAAACCCTCTCTGAACCCGGACGACTCTGGGCCAATTGTGCGCCACCCTATGGGACTCCCGGTCAAGGCTGGTTGTGACACAGCCTGGATTCGATCCCAGGCTGTAGTGACGCCGCAACACTGCGATGCCACTCGAGAGGCCTTCATTTCTAATACAACCCCATCCCACCATCTGTGATTGTCACGATCGACCATGGGAGAGAGAGAGGACCAAGGCGCAGCGTGTAAAAAATACATCTTCTCTTTATTTAGGAGATGAACGAACGAAGCAAAACAACAAATAGACGACCGTGAAGCTATAACCGAACAAAATGCAAACATGCAACCTAGATACAGACACAGACCTAGACAATGACCCAACAAAAACATGATGCCTATGGCCGCCTAAAATATGGCTCCCAATCAGAGACAAATGAAAGCCATCTGTCTCTAATTGAGAACCACTCAGGCAACCATAGACATACCTAGAACATTCACTCAACCATAGACATACCTAGAAACACTCACTCAACACAAACCCATACACTAAACCCAACAACCCCTTTTCCATATAACCACCCAAAACGAGACAAAACACAAACATTCCCCATGTCACACCCTGACCTAACTAAAATAATAAAGAAAACAAAGAATACTAAGGCCAGGGCGTGACAGTGATTACTGCTGTTACTTATTGTCCTGGTTGTGACAACAGGTTTTATAACAGCGGGAGAGAGCTGTTTTAACAGGTGTATAACTGAGGTGAGAAAGCGCTGTTTTATCTATAACAGGTTTTATAACAGAGAGAGGTAGGGAGAGAAAGTCAATATTAACCTTGAGAAAACCCTCTGCATTATCGTTAACAGCAGACTCGTACATTTCCCCAGTGAAAACAATGTACTGAGCAAATGTCAAATAGGCTTTTTAACAAATTACTGTACGACAGACCACGTATTCACCTTGCACACCCTAACTGACAAACAAACAAACCAAAACAAAGGCAAAGTATTCTCATGCTTTGTTGATTTCAAAAAAGCTTTTGACAAAATTTGGCATGAGGGTCTGCTTTACAAATTGATGGAAAGTGGTGTTCGGGGAAAAACATATGACATTATAACATCTATGTACACAAACAACAAGTGTGCGGTTAAAATTGGCAAAAAAGCCCCACACATTTCTTTCCACAGTGCCGTGGGGTGAGACAGTAATGCAGTTTAAGCCCCCCCCCCTTTCAACATACAGTGCATTTGGAAAGTATTCAGACCCTTTGACTATTTCCACATTTTGTTACATTACAGCCTTATTCTAAAACAGATTAAATCATTTCCCCCCTCATAAATCTACACACAATGCCTCATAATGACATCACAATACCCCATAATGACAAACCAAAAACAGTTTAAAAAATAATAATAATAGTGATATTATAAAAAAGAAAAAACCTGAAATATAACATTTAAAGAAGTATTCAGACCCTTTACTCAGTACTGTGTTGAAGCACCTTTGGCAGTGATTACAGCCTTGAGTCTTCTTGGGTATGACGCTACAAGCTTGGCACACCTATATTTGGGGAGTTTCTCCAATTCACAAGCTCTGTCAGGCTGGATGGGGAGCGTTGCTGCACAGCTATTAACAGGTCTCTCAAGGACATTCAGAGACTTGTCCCGAAGCCACTCCTGCGTTGTCTTGGCTGTGTGCTTAGGGTTGTTGTCCTGTTGGAAGGTGAACCTTCGCCCCAGTCTGAGGTCCTGAGCGAGCTGGAGCAGGTGTTCATCAAGGATCACTTTGTACTTTGCTCCGTTCATCTTTCCCTTGATCCTGACTAGTCTCCCAGCCCCTACCACTGAAAAACATCTTCACAGTATGATGCTGCCACCACCATGCTTCACCGTAGGGATGGTGCCAGGTTTCCTTCAGACATGTCGCTTGGCATTCAGGCCAAAGAGTTCAATCTTGGTTTCATCAGACCAGAGAATCATGTTTCTCATGGTCTGAGAGTCTTTAGGTACCTTTTGGTAAACTCCAAGTGGGCTTTCATGTGCCCTTTACTGAGGAGTGGCTTCCGTCTGGCCACTCTACCATAAATGCCTGATTGGGTGAGTGCTGCAGAGATGGTTGTCCTTTTGGAAGGTTCTCCCATGTCATTATTGGGTATTGTGTGTAGATTGATGAGGTAAAAAAAAATGATTTATTAATTTTATAATAAGACTGTAACGTAACAAAATGTGGAAAAAGTCAAATGGTCTGAATACTTTCTGAATGCTCTGGATCGACAACACTAAATGCATGTGTACGTGCGTTCGTAGTGCTTATGTTATCAAGTGTGTGCACGCATGTGTCTGTGCCTATGTTTGTGTTGCTGCACAGTCCCCGCTGTTCCATAAGGTGTGTTTTTATCTATTTTTTGTAAATCAAATTTTACTGCATGAGTTACTTGATGTGGAATAGAGTTCAATGAAGTAATGTACGTCTCCCATAGTCTGTTTTGGACTTGGGGACTGTGCAGAGACCTCTGGTGACATGTCTTGTGGGGTATGCATGGGTGTCTGAGCTGTGTGCCAGTAGTTCAAACAGACAGCTCGGTGCATTCAACATATCAACACCTCTCATAAATACAGGTAGTGATGAAATCAACCTCTCCTCCACTTTGAGCCAGGGAGAGATTGACATGCATATTATTAATGTTAGCTCTATGTGTACATCTAAGGGCCAGCCGTGCTGCCCTGTTCTGAGCCAATTTAAATGTTCCCTCTTTATGCCACCTTACCGCACAACTGAGCAGTAGTCCAGGTGCGACAAACTAGGGCCTGTAGGACCTGCCTTGTTGATAGTGCTGCTAAGAAGGTAGAAACTAGGGCCTGTAGGACCTGCCTTGTTGACAGTGTTGTTAAGAAGGTAGAAACTAGAGCCTGTAGGACCTGCCTTGTTGATAGTGTTGTTAAGAAGGTAGAAACTAGAGCCTGTAGGACCTGCCTTGTTGACAGTGTTGTTAAGAAGGTAGAAACTAGAGCCTGTAGGACCTGCCTTGTTGATAGTGTTGTTAAGAAGGTAGAAACTAGGGCCTGTAGGACCTGCCTTGTTGATAGTGTTGTTATGAAGGTAGAAACTAGAGCCTGTAGGACCTGCCTTGTTGATAGTGTTGTTATGAAGGTAGAAACTAGAGCCTGTAGGACCTGCCTTGTTGATAGTGTTGTTAACTTCTTGAGAATACAGGGGGTGCTATTTCGCATTAGCATAATTGCCTCTACAGACTAAACTGCCTCTTATTCAATTATTGCTGTTACTATATGCATATAACCATATAGCATTGGATAGAAAACAAGCTGTGGTTTCTAAAACCGTTCCAATTGAGTCTCTGAGTCAAACACAGGTCATTTCACAGCACTTTCCCTGAGCCTGAAAAAGATTGCAAGATGTGTATGCTCGCTTCAAAGCTCTGCCTATATATGGTCACGCCACCTATGACCCGAATGACACTTCCTACTTCTTCCTATGGGTGTTTGGAAGACGTCAGAGGAGAAATTTTTTGTTTATCTTGTACTGACGTGAAATAAGACTTATTTCTTTAGCGTGACCGACAACTTCCGGTTTCTGAGATGCGCGTTTTCAGAGGTGGCATTGTCTTTTGTTATGCTGACGTTATGGATGAAAACTATCTCCGTGTCGAAGTTTGTTTGCTACATGTGACCATATCACCGTAATGTATGTTTTTTCAATATAGTTTAATCAGATTATTAGAATTTTTTCGGGAGTTTTGCCGTGTTCCGTTCTTTGAGTTTTTTAACTTTGGGAATTGACCGTGCCAGTCGACCAGTACCCAGGCTGAATGAAGAGGGGAGGTTGCCATTGTGAATGGATTGAACGACTCATCAGGACTAAGGACACCTTGATCAACATTCTGATGAAAGACCAGCAATAGTAAGACCCAATTTACGATGTTATTTCATATATCTGTCGTGCATGTGAACTGGTCGCGCGCGTCCAGCTGGTTTTGGCTGGCCTGGTTATGCTAATTAGCGATACATTTTGTTTTCGCTATAAAACATTTAAAAAATCTGAAATATTGTTTGGATTCACCAGATGTTGGGCTTTCAATGTCTGTACGCTGTGTATTTTTTCTGAAATGTTTTAAGACAAGTAATTAGTTATATAACGTTGGTCTCTGTAATTGTTCTAGCTGCATCAGCACTATATCAGATTGCAGCTGCAATGTAGAACTGTGATTTATACCTGAAAAATGCACATTTAAAAAAAAAAAACTATGCTATACCATAAATATGTTATCAGACTGTCATCTTATAAATTTGTTTGTTGGTTTGTGGCTATCAATATCTTAGTTTAGCCGAATTGGTGATAGCACCTGATGGAGTAAGAAACTGTTGGAGTAAGAAAATGGTGTCTTTTGCTAACGTGTTTAGCTAATAGATTTACATATTTTGTCTTCCCTGTAAAACATTTAAAAAATCTGAAATGGTGGTTTTATTCACAAGATCTGTGTCTTTCATTGGGTGTCTTGGACTTGTGATTTAATGATATTTAGATGCTACTATTTAATTGTGACGCTATGCTAGCGATGCTAATCAGTGTGTGGGGGGGGGGGGGTGCTCCCGGATCCGGGTTAGGTACTCTGTAGAGGTTAAGAAGGTAGAAACTAGGGCCTGTAGGACCTGCCTTGTTGATAGTTCTGTTAAGAAGGCAGAGAAGCTCTTTATTATGAACAGACTTCTCCCATCTTAGCTACTGTTGTATCATTATGTTTTGACCGTGGCACTTTACAATCCAGGGTTACTCCAAGCAGTTTAGTCACCTCAACTTGTTCAATTTCCACAATATTCATTACAAGATGTAGTTGAGGTTTAGGGTGTAGTGAATGATTTGTACCAAATACAATGCTTTTTGTTTTTGAAATATTTAGGACTAACTTATTCCTTGCCACCTATTCTGAAACTAACTGCAGCTCTTTTTTAAGGGCTAGGGTTGCTTTCCAGAGAGACATCCGGGATTGTAACATACTCTGTTTCACGGAAACACGGCTCTCTGGGGACATGCTGTCAGAGTCGGTACAGCCACCGGGATTCTTTGTGCGTCGCGCCGACAGGAATAAACATCTCTCAGGGAAGAACAAGGGCGGGGCTGTATGTTTAATGATTAACGACTCATGGTGTAATTGTAACAACATACAGGAACTCAAGTCCTTCTGTTCACCAGACCTAGAATTCTGTCACAATCAAATGCCGTCCGTATTATCTCCCAAGGGAATTCTCGTCGGTTATTGTCACTGCGGTGTATACCCCCCTCCCCCCCCCCAAGCCAACACCACGACGGCCCTCAAGGAACTCCACTGGACTATATGCAAACTGGAAACCATACATCCGGAGGCTGCATTTACTGTAGCTGGGGATTTTAACAAAGCAAGTTTGAGAACAAGGCTATCTATATTCTATCAGTATAGCGATTGTAGTACACGGGCTGACAAAACATTGGATGACTGCTACTCCAACTTCCGTGATGCATACAAGGCCCTCCCCCGCCATCCGTTCGTCAAATCTGACCACGACTCCATTTTGCTTCTCCACTCTTTGTCACAATCGTTATAATGAGTGGACCAAGATGCAGCGTGGTATGGTTCCATCCTCTTTATTAGGTAGTGAAACTCAAAGAAAACAATAAATGCAAAACGAAACGTGAAGCTGCTATAGTGCTCACAGGCAACTATACACAGACAAGATCCCACAAAGCACAAAGGGGAAATGGCTGGCTAAATATGATCCCCAATCAGAGACAACGATTGGGAACCATACCAGGCCAACATAGAAATATAATTACCTAGATGACCCACCCTAGTCACACCCCGACCTAACCAACATAGAAAATAAAAAGCTCTCTTTGGTCAGGGCGTGACACTATTATAGGCTGAAACTCAGACAGGATGTACCCGTGACAAGGACCATTCAACGCTGGTCTGACCAATCGGAATCCAAGCTTCAAGATTGTTTTGATCACGCGGACTGGGACATGTTCTGCGTAGCCTCAGAGAATAGTATTGATTTACACGCTGATTCAGTGAGTGAGTTTATAAGGAAGTGCATAGGAGATGTGGTTCCTACTCTGACTATTGAAACCTACCCTAACCAGAAACCGTGGATATATGGCGGCATTTTGAAAGCACGAACCAGGAATATGGCCGAGTACAAACAGTGTAGTTATTCCCTCCGTAAGGCAATCAAACAGGCAAAACGTCAGTACAGAGACAAAGTGGAGTCGCAATTCAACGGCTCAGACACGAGACACATGTGGCAAGGTCTACAGTCAATTAGGGATTACAAAAAGAAAACCAACCACATCATGGACACTGATGTCTTGCTTCCAGACAAACTAAACACCTTCTTTGCTTTGAGGATAATGCAGTGCACCGACGCGGCACCAAGGACTGCAGACCCCCCCTTTCCTTCTCCGTGGCCGACGTGAGTAAAACATTTAAAAGTGTCGACCCTCACAAGGCTGCTGGCCTAGACGGCATCCCTAGCCGCATCCTCAGAGCATGCGCAGACCAGCTGGCTGGTGTGTTTACGGACATATTCAATTGCACCCTATCCCAGTCTGCTGTCCCCACATGCTTCAAGATGGCCACCATTGTTCTTGTACCCAAGAAAGCAAAGGTAACTGAACAAAATGACTATCAGCCCGTAGAACTCACTTCTGTCATCATGAAGTGCTTTGAGAGACTAGTCAAGGATCATATCACCTCCACCTTACCTGCCATGCTAGACCCACTTCAGTTTGCTTACCGCCCCAATAGATCCACAGACGAAACAATCGCCATCACACTGCACACTGCCCTATCCCACCTATGTAAAAATGTAAAAATGCTGTTCAATGACTACAATTCAACACCATATTACCCTCCAAGCTCATCATTAAGCTTGAGGCCCTGGGTCTCAACCCAACCCTGTGCGATTGGTTCCTGGACTTCTTGACGGGCCGCCCCAGGTGGTGAAGGTAGGAAACAACATCTCCACTTCGCTGATCCTCAAAACTGGGGCCCCACAAGGGTTCGTTCTCAGCCCTCTCCTGTACTCCATGTTCACCAATGACTGCGTGGCCATGCACGCCTCCAACTCGATCATGAAGTTTGCAGATGACACAACAGTAATGGGCTTGATCACCAACAACAACGAGACAGCCTATAGGGAGGAGGTGAGGGCACTCAGAGTGTGGGTCCGGAAAACAATCTCTCACTCAACGTCAACAAAATAAAGGAGATGATCGTGGACTTCAGGAAACAGCAGCGGGAGCAGCCCCCTATCCACATGTCTTGTATTCAAGATCCTAAATGGCTTGGCTCCCCCTCCACTTAGTATTTTTGTTAAACAGAAAACCCAAACATATGGCAGCAGATCCACAAGGTCTGCCATGAGAGGTGACTGTGTAGTTCCCCTAAGGAAAAGCACCTTTAGTAAATCCGCTTTCTCTGTGAGAGCTTCCCATGTCTGGAATACACTGCCATCAGACACACATAACTGCAACACATATCACAATTTCACAAAATGGTGGAAGACATGGCTAAAGGTCAATCAGATTTGTGAACATGGTCCCTAGCTGTGTGTTGCCGCTTTCCATGTCTGTTGTCTGTAACTTGTGAGGTGTGTAAACACTTTGTTGCTTTTATGAATTTTGTCTTGCTGCTTTTTGTTCTATGTTGCTCTATCTGTATGCTACGTCTTGCTAGTCCTATGTTGCTATGTCTGTATGCTATGTCTTGTTCTATGTTGCTATTGTCTATATTGTAATTGTTTTTAATAACCTGCCCAGGGACTGCGGTTGAAAATTAGCCGGCTGGCTAAATCCGGCACTTTTACTGAAACGTTGATTAATGTGCACTGTCCCTGTAAAAATAAACTCAAACTCAAACTCAAACACATCGACGGGACAGTAGTGGAGAAGGTGGAACGTTTCAAGTTCCTCGGCGTACACATCACGGCGTCATTTCAGTTGCTATAGTAGCTGATGTGTATAGTTATAGAACTCATTGCCCTTTATGGATGTGAGGTCTGGGGTCCGCTCACCAACCAAAAATTCACAAAATGGGACAAACACCAAATTGAGACTGCATGCAGAATTCTGCAAAATATATCCTCCTTGTACAACGTAAAACATCAAATAATGCATGCATAGCAGAATTAGTCCGGAAAAAATGCAGAAAAGAGCTGTTAAATTCTACAACCACCTAAAAGGAAGTGACTCCCAAACCTTCCATAACAAAGCCATCACCTACAGAGAGATGAACATGGAGAAGAGTCCCCTAAGCAAGCTGGTCCTAGGGCTCTGTTCAAACACAAACACACCCCACAGAGCCCCAGGACAACAGCACAATTAGACCCAACCAAATCATGAGAAAACAAAAAGATAATTACTTGACACATTGGAAAGAATTAACAAAAAAAACAGAGCAAACTAGAATGCTATTTGGCCCTAAACAGAGAGTACACAGTGGCAGAATACCTGACCACTGTGACTGACCCAAACTTAAGGAAAGCTTTGACTTTGTACAGACTCAGTGAGCATAGCCTTGCTATTGAGAAAGGCGGCCGTAGGCAGACATGGCTCTTTAGAGAAGACAGGCTATGTGCACACTGCCCACAAAATGAGGTGGAAACCGAGCTGCACTTCCTAACCTCCTGCCCAATGTATGACCATATTAGAGACACATATTTCCCTCAGATTACACAGATCCACAAAGAATTCGAAAACAAATCCAATTTTGATAAACTCCCATATCTACTGGGTGAAATTCCACAGTGTGCCATTACAGCAGCAAAATGTGTGACCTGTTGCCACAAGAAAAGGGCAACCAGTGAAGAACAAACACCATTGTAAATACAACACATATTTATGCCTATTTATTTTCCAATGTGTACTTAAACCATTTGTAAATTGTTACAACACTGTATATATATATATATATAATATGACATTTGTAATGTCTTTATTGTTTTGAAACTTCTGTATGTGTAATGTTTACTGTTCATTTTTATTGTTTATTTCACTTTTGTATATTATCTACCTCACTTGCTTTGGTAATGTTAACACATGTTTCCTATGCTAATAAAGCCCCTTGAATTGAATTGAATTGATAGGGAGATAGAGGATAGAGAGAGTGAAGGAGACAGTGAGAGAGAGAGGATAGGAAGAGAAGGAGGGAGAGAGAGAGATACAGATACGCCGAAGGGAAGTGCTGTATAATCAATTCCTCTAAAATCGCAGTTGAGGAAAAGGCCCTAAGGGCTTGAGACAGAGAGAGAGAGACTCAGAGAGAGACACAGAGAGAGAGACACAGAGAGAAAGACACAGAGACAGAGAGAGAGACAGTGTCACACCCTGGCCTCTGTTATATTGATTTTCTTTATTAGTTTAGTTAGGTCAGGGTGTGACATGGGGGATGTTTGTGTGTTTTGTCTAGTTTAGGGTGTTTGTATTGTATAGGGGGTTTTGTTGAGTGTATGGGGTTGGGCTTAGTATAGTTGTCTAGGCAAGTCTATGGTTGCCTGAATGGTTCTCAATCAGAGACAGCTGTCATTCATTGTCTCTGATTGGGAGACATATTTAAGGCAGCCATAGACAGTAGGTTTTCGTGGGTAATTGTCTATGTTGAACGTTAGTAGCTTGTGTGTGCACTTTCGTTTATAGCTTCACGGTCGTTTATTGTTTTGTTAGTTTTGTAAGAGTGTTTCGTTTTCGTGTTACGTCTTCGTCTAATAAAAGGAAGATGTATTTCTCTCACGCTGCGCCTTGGTCCACTCATTATCCTCAAGACAATCGTGACAGACAGAGAGAGACAGAGAGAGAGACACAGAGAGAGACAGAGAGAGATACACACAGAGAGAGATTATCTACCTCACTTGCTTTGGCAATGTTAACACGTTTCCCATGCCAATAAAGCCCCTTGAATTGAATAGAATTGAATTGAATTGAGAGACCCACAACAGTTGGTTGTCGGATTAATCTGATCACACACACACACACACACACACACACACACACACACACACACACACACACACACACACACACACACACACACACACACACACACACACACTGTCCCGATGTTAACCTCTAAGCCAGTCTAAAGCTGCAGTGTGTTGTTCTCCACTCAACAAGTCTCTCTGTATTACCGCCAAGTGTGTTCTGACCCTGATCATTAGACTGTTCCAATAAAGCTTGTTGTTGTTATTGGCAGTCAGACCACACTGGTCTGACGCACGCACACACACACGCACACGCACGCACGCACGCACGCACGCCCACACCCACACCCACACCCACACTCACACACACACACACACACACACACACACACACACACACACACACACACACACACACACACACACACACAATGATCTGCAGTCTCAAGATAGTTGGCACTGTGACAAAGTCATTAGACGTTAAGCCGAGGAGTTTGAGATGGAGATTTAAAGATCATTTGAATGAAATGAACAGGGTGAAAGACGGCACAGATAAAAGTTCCTCTGGCTAGTGATCAATTCATGAAGCCATCAATTTAGGTAGTGAATGATGGAGCAATCTGTTTGTCATAGTGTTCAGAACAAAGGAAAATCAATCAACAAAATGTATAAATAAAGAAGTTGTCAAAACTCTGAAAAACACTGAGATGCAGTGCCTTAGATCGCTGTGATACAGTCTGGAATCAAACCAGGGTCTGTAGTGACGCCTCTAGCACTGAGATGCAGTGCCTTAGACCGCTGTGATACAGCCTGGAATCAAACCAGGGTCTGTAGTGACGCCTCTAGCTATGAGATGCAGTGCCTTAGACCACTGTGATACAGTCTAGAATCAAACCAGGGTCTGTAGTGACGCCTCTAGCACTGAGATGCAGTGCCTTAGACCACTGTGATACAGTCTAGAATCAAACCAGGGTCTGTAGTGACGCCTCTCTTAGACCACTGTGATACAGCCTGAAATCAAACCAGGGTCTGTAGTGATGCCTCTAGCACTGAGATGCAGTGCCTTAGACCGATGTGATACAGTCTGGAATCAAACCAGGGTCTGTAGTGAC